>NW_020529278.1:7500-75000 GCF_003368295.1 Carassius auratus
TGCAGCAGTCTTCGCTTACGGCCATACCAACCTGGCAACGCTAGTGAGCCACACAGGAAGTGAGTTGGCAGTTTGTAGTAGGCAGTAGGTGAGAGAGGCTCACCTTGTGTTTTTTGTTTTGTTTTATCTGCGTAAAGATTTATCTCTTTTGCAACTTATTGATTTTTGTTTGTTATAGTTTTTACACTTCCCAGCAGCAGTTTGCTGTCTGGGGAGAAATTTTATTTTGTTTGAAAAATGGATGGATTACATGGCAAAGAAGTGGACATGGCAGGAGGAAGACGAGTGCTAACAGACAAAGAAATGGATAAAGGACAACGAGATGGACAAGGACGAATGGATTATAACAAGAGGATTTACTCTAAAGAGGCTACAGTAATTGTTGACATGGCGGATCAGAGAGATGCAAGAGCAGAGGACATTATCAAAGCAGTGAACGAAAGGATTGGAGGAGGAAAGATTCTAGCAGTCAGACCAAGGCAAGTAAAAGAATATGAAATTACACTGATAAACAGGGAGGCGTGCGATGGATTAGATGAAGGATTAATGATAAAAGGAAAACTGTGTGAGATTCGACAACTGAAAACTAGGGAGTATGTGGTTTCTTTCATACATTTGCCAGCCTATATTGAGGACTCTGACATTTTAATTAAATTACAAAATTGGGGCGTAACACCAGTTTCAGACATCATAAGAAGAATGTATCCAGGCACAGACATTGCGGATGGTACAAAGTACCTAAGGGTGAAATTTCCTAAAGAAGTAGTGTCTCTGCCATACAGTACAAAGTTTGATACGGAGGAGGGAACACAGTATTTCAGGATCATGCATGATCGACAGGTTAAAACCTGTCGATTGTGCATGAATCCGGGACATGTGTTCAAAGACTGTCCAGATTTTAAATGTCATCAGTGCAATGGCCAGGGTTATTACGCAAGGGATTGCGATGCAATTAAGTGCCCGGATTGCAGAAAGGCTTTTGGGTTTTCTTTCCTACTTATATAATGTACTGGCGATTAGATTGGCTGGTCTTTAAATAGCCATCTCTTTGTAGCAGACTTCGCTTACGGCCATACCAACCTGGCTATGCCCGATCTCATCTGTTCTCGGAAGCTAAGCAGGTTTGTGCCTGGTTAGTACTTGGATGGGAGACCGCCTGGGAATACCAGGTGCTGTAAGCTTTTTGGACATTTTTCACTTAGTATATAATAATTTTGCCAAAAAATATAGTCAATGCCCGATCTCTGAATATTAGCAGGTTTGGGCCTGGTTAGTACATGGATGGGAGACTGCCTGGGAATACCAGGTGCTTTAATCTTTTGGAAAATTTCACGAATTATATAATAATCTTTCATTAAAAAAAAAAAAAAAAAAAAAAAAAAAAAAGAAGCGTCAATGCCCGATCTCTGAATCTTAGCAGGTTTAGGTCTGGTTAGTACTTTGATGAGAGACTGCCTAGGAATTGTTATGTGGAGGGGTTGGGAAGAACTCGGATGCAGACAGGATGTAACAAACACAGGGTTTATTAATACAAAAAGGGGAAAACAAAACCCACGAGGGGGAAAACAATGACTAGGGAAGACACTAAATACTCTACAAAACACAATAAAAAGGTAAACAAAGACTCTTAACACTAACTACTAACAAACACTCACGGTAGTACAAAGACTTCTAGGAGGGGTTACAAGGACACGATATCTCGGGAGGCTGACGGGAAGAAACATATGTGGAACAATCTCAGACGTGGAACAATGACAAATGATGAACAATCTCAAATCACAAGAGAGGTACAATCACAAATGAACCGACGAAAGACAGAGCACACTAGGAGATCTAAATAGGGGAACAATTAAGACACGACAGGTGGCACAGATAGGACAAACACGACAAGACTAGGATAACAAGGGGGGCGGGGCAAGGGAACGAGACAACACAAGCACATGGCCCAAAGACAAGGCCATGTGCTTGTACACAAAACACGGGTATGCCATGATCCTGCCTCAAGACTAGGGAAAATCAAGGACACGAGGGCAGAATCATGACAGTACCCCTCCCTTAAGGAGCGGCTTCCAGACGCTCCTCAAGGGAACATCAAACACGGGACATGACAGACTGGGACACAGACACAAACCAACAAGACATGACAAATAACAACAAAGGCAAACATGAGTACACAACGGCAGGGTTAGGGTGACAAATCAAAAAAAACAAACAGGGGAGGGGAGGGGGCGGGACCACAAAGTTCATGGGGGACAGACCAGGGTGGGTGGGTGGGGTAGGAATCTTAGGAGGACAGGACGAATGCTGACGACGGGGGGTACGGGCAGGTCTGGGTGGTGAGGGACGGGGAGGGGTCTCGGGACAACTGACAGGGGACATGACAGGAGCAGACACGGGACGCGGGGCAACACTTACGGGACGCGGGGCAAGACTTACGGGACGCGGGGAGACGACAGCTGGACCTTGGGGGACAACATCTACTGGACACGGGGCAACATCTACTGGACACGGGGGTACAACATCTACTGGACACGGGGGGACAACATCTACTGGACACGGGGGGACAACATCTACTGGACACGGGGGGACAACATCTACTGGACACGGGACATCTACGGGACACGGGGCAACATCTACTGGACACGGGGGGACAGCATCTACTGGACACGGGGGAACAACAGGACACGGGACACCTACGGGACACGGGGCAACATTAACGGGACACGGGGCCACATCAACAGGACACATGACTACATCAGCAGGACACGGGGCAACACTCACGGGACACGGGGAGACGACATCTACGGGACACGGGGAGACAACGGCAGGACACTCGGGATTTCTGGGGACAGGGTCTGGGGACGAGACAGGACTGACGGGGACTTCTAAAATCCGAACAAGACGGGACAAATAATCAGAAAAAGACTTTACAGCAATTATAATGGGCATCTCCTTGCGAGATGAGACAGATTGTAGTAAAGCCTTGGCTGCAGAGTCGGCCGCGGCTCTCTCCTCCGCCCTCGTGACTGCTGACTTAGTAACAGTTCTCATCTTTGCCGGCCCGGGCACGCCAGCGCTCACCACTGCTGGCTCGGGCACGCTCACCGCTGCTGGCTCGGGCACGCTCACCGATGCTGGCTCGGGCACGCTCACCGCTGCTGGCTCGGGCACGCTCACCGCTGCTGGCTCGGGCACGCCAGTGCTCACCGCTGCTGGCACGGGCACGCCATCGCTCACCGCTGCTGGCACGGGCATGCCAGCGCTCTCCGCTGCTGGCACGGGCACGCCAGCGCTCTCCGCTGCTGGCACGGGCACGCCAGCGCTGCTGGCTCGGGCACGCTCACCGCTGCTGGCTCGGGCACGCTCACCGCTGCTGGCTCGGGCACGCTCACCGCTGCTGGCTCGGGCACGCTCACCGCTGCTGGCTCGGGCACGCCAGCGCTCACCGCTGCTGGCACGGGCACGCCAGCGCTCTCCGCTGCTGGCACGGGCACGCCAGCGCTCACCGCTGCTGGCACGGGCACGCCAGCGCTCACTGCTGCTGGCTCGGGCACGCCAGCGCTCACCGCCGCTGGCTCCGGAGACCTCGCCGACTCAGGAGAAGACAGGGTTACAGGAACGGCAGGCCCCTTCTTCTTCCTCTTCCTCCTTGGCCGCGGTGCAGGGGCCACAGCTGGGTCATAGGTGGGTTGGGGGAGTTGGGTCTCGGGCAGGGCAGACTCGGACGCCGAAGACTCTGAAGCCGACTCCCACGACAATCGTCTCCCACGCTTCCTGGGGAGACTGATGGCTGTGGAAGGCGCCTCAGGACTCTGGGAGGGAGCTGCCTGTTCCCCCAGTGTAGTAACTGCCAGGAGATGACCCTCGGGGATCACTGGCAGCTGGGTAGATGGTTGGGACCTCTGGGGGGTACCCTGCGGCGCCTCCTGGGAGAACTTCTCCCACAGCCGGGCATAATTGTAGAGAACCCACTCGTTCTCAGGCGAGTATGGCAGGGCAACCCTTTTCTTCTCGGCGGGGGACGACATCCAACACTGTTGGCGGAACTCCAATTGGGATTGAGGAGTGGGGGACATCCTGTCTGCTGAGTTCCTATTTGGTCGGTTCATTCTGTTATGTGGAGGGGTTGGGAAGAACTCGGATGCAGACAGGATGTAACAAACACAGGGTTTATTAATACAAAAAGGGGAAAACAAAACCCACGAGGGGGAAAACAATGACTAGGGAAGACACTAAATACTCTACAAAACACAATAAAAAGGTAAACAAAGACTCTTAACACTAACTGCTAACAAACACTCAAGGTAGTACAAAGACTTCTAGGAGGGGTTACAAGGACACGATATCTCGGGAGGCTGACGGGAAGAAACACATATGTGGAACAATCTCAGACGTGGAACAATGACAAATGATGAACAATCTCAAATCACAAGAGAGGTACAATCACAAATGAACCGACGAAAGACAGAGCACACTAGGAGATCTAAATAGGGGAACAATTAAGACACGACAGGTGGCACAGATAGGACAATCACGACAAGACTAGGATAACAAGGGGGGCGGGGCAAGGGAACGAGACAACACAAGCACATGGCCCAAAGACAAGGCCATGTGCTTGTACACAAAACACGGGTCTGCCATGATCCTGCCTCAAGACTAGGGAAAATCAAGGACACGAGGGCAGAATCATGACAGGAATACCAGGTGCTTTAAGCTTTTGGGTTTTCTTTCCTACTTATATAATGTACTGGCGATTAGATTGGCTGGTCTTTAAATAGCCATCTCTTTGCAGCAGACTTCGCTTACGGCCATACCAACCTGGCTATGCCCGATCTCGTCTGATCTCGGAAGCTAAGCAGGTTTGGGCCTGGTTAGTACTTGGATGGGAGACCGCCTGGGAATACCAGGTGCTGTAAGCTTTTTGGACATTTTTCACTTAGTATATAATAATTTTGCCAAAAAATATAGTCAATGCCCGATCTCTGAATATTAGCAGGTTTGGGCCTGGTTAGTACATGGATGGGAGACTGCCTGGGAATACCAGGTGCTTTAATCTTTTGGAAAATTTCACGAATTATATAATAATCTTTCATTAAAAAAAAAAAAAAAAAAAAAAAAAAGAAAGCGTCAATGCCCGATCTCTGAATCTTAGCAGGTTTAGGTCTGGTTAGTACTTTGATGAGAGACTGCCTAGGAATACCAGGTGCTTTAAGCTTTTGGGTTTTCTTTCCTACTTATATAATGTACTGGCGATTAGATTGGCTGCTCTTTAAATAGCCCTCTCTTTGCAGCAGTCTTCGCTTACGGCCATACCAACCTGGCTATGCCCGATCTCGTCTGATCTCGGAAGCTAAGCAGGTTTGGGCCTGGTTAGTACTTGGATGGGAGACCGCCTGAGAATACCAGGTGCTGTAAGCTTTTTGGACATTTTTCACTTAGTATATAATAATTTTGCCAAAAAAAATAGAGTCAATGCCCGATCTCTGAATATTAGCAGGTTTGGGCCTGGTTAGTTCATGGATGGGAGACTGCCTGGGAATACCAGGTGCTTTAATCTTTTTGGAAAATTTCACGAATTATATAATAATCTTTCATAAAAAAAAAAAAAAAGAGTCAATGCCCGATCTTTGAATCTTAGCAGGTTTAGGTCTGTTTAGTACTTGGATGGGAGACCGCCAGGGAATACCAGGTGCTGTAAGCTTTTTGGACATTTTTCACTTAGTATATAATAATTTTGCCAAAAAATAGAGTCAATGCCCTGATCTCTGAATGGTTTAGGTCTGGTTAGTACTTTGATGAGAGACTGCCTAGGAATACCAGGTGCTTTAAGCTTTTGGGTTTTCTTTCCTACTTATATAATGTACTGGCGATTAGATTGGCTGGTCTTTAAATAGCCATCTCTTTGCAGCAGTCTTCGCTTACGGCCATACCAACCTGGCTATGCCCGATCTCGTCTGATCTCTGAATATTAGCAGGTTTGGGCCTGGTTAGTACATGGATGGGAGACTGCCTGGGAATACCAGGTGCTTTAATCTTTTTGGAAAATTTCACGAATTATATAATAATATTTTATTAAAAAAAAAAAAAAAATGAGTCAATGCCCGATCTCTGAATCTTAGCAGGTTTAGGTCTGGTTAGTACTTGGATGGGAGACCGCCTAGGAATACCAGGTGCTTTAATCTTTTTGGAAAATTTCACGAATTATATAATAATCTTGCATAAAAAAAAGAGTCAATGCCCGATCTCTGAATCTTAGCAGGTTTAGGTCTGGTTAGTACATGGATGGGAGACTGCCTGGGAATACCAGGTGCTTTAATCTTTTGGAAAATTTCACGAATTATATAATAATCTTTCATTAAAAAAAAAAAAAAAGAAAAAGAAAGAGTCAATCCCCGATCTCTGAATCTTAGCAGGTTAGGTCTGGTTAGTACTTTGATGAGAGACTGCCTAGGAATACCAGGTGCTTTAAGCTTTTGGGTTTTCTTTCCTACTTATATAATGTACTGGCGATTAGATTGGCTGGTCTTTAAATAGCCCTCTCTTTGCAGCAATTTTCGCTTACGGCCATACCAACCTGGCTATACCCGATCTCGTCTGATCTCGGAAGCTAAGCAGGTTTGGGCCTGGTTAGTACTTGGATGGGAGACCGCCTGGGAATACCAGGTGCTTTAAGCTTTTTGGACATTTTTCACTTAGTATATAATCATTTTGCCAAAAAATAGAGTCAATGCCCGATCTATGAATATTAGCAGGTTTGAGCCTGGTTAGTACATGGATGGGAGACTGCCTGGGAATACCAGGTGCTTTAATCTTTTTGGAAAATTTCACGAATTATATAATAATCTTTCGTAAAAAAAAAAAAAAAAGAGTCAATGCCCGATCTCTGAATCTGGAATACCAGGTGCTTTAAGCTTTTGGGTTTTCTTTCCTACTTATATAATGTACTGGCGATTAGATTGGCTGCTCTTTAAATAGCCCTCTCTTTGCAGCAGTCTTCGCTTACGGCCATACCAACCTGAGGGCGCTAGAGAGCTACAGGAAGTGTTGGCTGCAGTTTGGAGAGGAAGGCTCTCCTCCATTTTGATTTTTCTGTTAGTGTTTGTTTTGTGAGTTGTTTTTGGACTTTTAGTTTATTTTTTGTGTGGTTTTTCAGTTTTAAACCACCTAACAGCAGCATCTTGCTGGCTGGAGGGTGGTTAATTGTTTTTTTTTTTTTTTTTGGTGTTTTTGTACAATGGATGGTTTATTGGCAAACGTAACTGGACTGGCTGGAGAGAGACGCACGGCAAACGACACCGGACTGGCTGGAGAGACACGCATGGTAAACGACAAGGGACTGGCTGGAGAGCTTTTTGGAAATTTTTCACTTAGTATATAATAATTTTGCCAAATAATAGAGTCAATGCCCAATCTCTGAATCTTAGCAGGTTTAGGTCTGTTTAGTACTTTTATGAGAGACTGCCTAGGAATACCAGGTGCTTTAAGCTTTTGGGTTTTCTTTCCTACTTATATAATGTACTGGCGATTAGATTGGCTGCTCTTTAAATAGCCCTCTCTTTGCAACAGTCTTCGCTTACGGCCATACCAACCTGAGGGCGCTAGAGAGCTACAGGAAGTGTTGGCTGCAGTTTGGAGAGGAAGGCTCTCCTCCATTTTGATTTTTCTGTTAGTGTTTGTTTTGTGAGTTGTTTTTGGACTTTTAGTTTATTTTTTGTGTGGTTTTTCAGTTTTAAACCACCTAACAGCAGCATCTTGCTGGCTGGAGGGTGGTTAATTGTTTTTTTTTTTTTTTGGTGTTTTTGTACAATGGATGGTTTATTGGCAAACGTAACTGGACTGGCTGGAGAGAGACGCAGTATTTTAAAGGAAGTATATGAAGACATTTTTAAGAAGGAGGAAATGAACCAGAGAACGGGGATGGGATTAATAAAGTTAATATATAAAAGAAAAGGAGATAAAGTAGACCTACAAAATTATAGACCAATTACAATGCTGAATACAGATCTGAAAATTTTAACAAAAGTTTTAGCCAATAGATTGAAAGAGGTAATGCCAACCATAATTAAAACACATCAAGTGTATGGAGTAAAAGGGGAAGATATAGCAGATACAACTTTAAGTATAATAGATAGAATAAGATATATGAAAGAAAAGAACAAAAAAGGATATGTTATTAGTTTGGATTTTGAAAAGGCCTTTGATAGAGTGGAGCATGAATATTTATTTGGAATTTTAAGAAGGTACGGGTTTGGGGATAATTTTGTCAAGTGGATTACAATTTTATATAGGGGAGCAATAACAAGAATACAGTGTAATGGTTTTTTAACAGAATGTTTTAAAATTACTAGGTCAATAAGACAAGGATGTCCATTATCAGCGCTTTTATATTCTTTAGTTGCAGAACCATTGGGATTAGCTATTAAAATAGATGAAGACATAAGAGGGATAAACATTGAAGGAAGTGGGGGAAATGAAAAAATATTTCAATATGCGGATGACACAACAATAATAGTTAAAGATATAGAGAGTGTTAATAAAGTAATGGAAGTAGTACAGATGTTTTGTAGGGGATCAGGAGGAAAGTTTTTCATTTTTCATTTTCATTTTAAAGAAACAAAAGAAATAAGGATTTTAGGTGTTCTAATGGGAAAAGACGAAAGGATTGTAAAAGAAAAAATGTGGGAAGAAATAGTAGGAGGAATTGAAAGAAGGTTAAATTTTAGGAAATTGAGGACATTAAGTTTAAAAGGGAAGGTTTTAATTTTAAATGTTTTAATGGTGTCAAAGTTGTGGTATGTTTTATGTGTGACTGCTATGCCAATATGGGTGGAGAAAAGGTTGAAAAAATGTTTTTTTGATTTTTTATGGAATAGTAAACCGTCAAGAATTGCATATAGTACGTTAATAGGAGAAGCAGGGAAGGGAGGGATGGGATTAATTGATGTAGAACAGAGAAAAAATAGCTTAAGAATTAAAATAGTAAAAAAATATCTGGATGAGGGTCACAAAACAGCATGGAAAAGGACAATGGAGTATTTTTTAAACAAATGTGGGGATTTTAACATGGGGGATGGAATTTTATGGATGAAAATGAAGAATTGGATGACAGAAAGATTACCAGAGTTTTATAGAGAAATGTTTAGTGCCTGGGGAAAATTTTTAGACAGAGTAGAGTATGATCCACATGGGAGAGAAAACATTTTAAATCAACCTCTGTTTTTAAACAAAAACATTTTAAAACAAGACAAAGAAATGTTTTTAAAGAAATGGATGGATGTGGGGATAACGAGAGTTAGAGATGTTTTATATGAATTTAAAGAAGGATTTTTACCGACACAATTTATTGTGGATGCAATGGAGGAGGCAAAAGAAGATTACAGTGAACAAGAAATAAAAAATAAATATGAAATCATTAAAAATGCAATACCTAAAGAGTGGATTAAAAGAATAGAAAGTATGGAAGGAGAACCAAAAGAGAAATGTATTCATGTGAAATTAGGGGAAAAACTGTATGATTTTAAGGAATGTACTGTGAAAATGATTTATCGTGCTTTTAGAGATGATGTTTTTAAAGAGCCGATTGTAAATGGATACTGGGTGCAGAAATTCAAAGATTTAAAAAAAGAGTGTATATGGAGAAACATGACGGGGAAATGTGTTGAAACAAAATTGGAATGTTTGGAGTATTTTATAAGGCATAAAGTGGTTTTTACTGATGTTATTTTAAATAAAATAGGAATGGAAGAAAATGCTCTGTGTAAAGTGTGCCAGGAAGAGGAAGAGGGGATTTTACATATGTTTTTACATTGTAGAGAGCTAGAGGACTTTTTAAGGAAATGTAAATGTTTAATTAAAGATGTGGCTGAGGAGTGGGATGAAAATGTAATGGAATGGAACAGAGTTGTGATGTTTGGTTGGGAGAAAAAGTGTAAAAACAAAAGTTTTATTAATCTGTGTGTAATGCTAATGAAAAGTGCAATATGGGACAGAAGAACTGTGGCTACAAAGGAAAAAAATGTGTTGGATGTTTGGAGTGTGTTTAAAAGAAAAACAGAATTATATATCGAACGACTGTATGTGTACTTTAAGGGTGTGAATATGTTAGACTCTTTTTATGATGTTTTTACCCCACAAGTTTGTTGTGTTTTAAATGATTTAATGTGGAAGTTGCCAGAAAGTGGAAGAGTTTTTTTAAATTATCTATGTAAATGAAAGATGTGTAATGTAGAGATGTGTAAAGACGATGTTCTGTATTTTCTATTGATTATTGTATTTTATTGATTGAAATTTCTTAATAAAAAAAAAAAAAAAAAAAAAAAAGGCTATGCCCAATCTCGTCTGATCTCGGAAGCTAAGCAGGTTTGGGCCTGGTTAGTACTTGGATGGGAGACCGCCTGGGAATACCAGGTGCTGTAAGCTTTTTGGACATTTTTCACTTAGTATATAATAATTCTGCCAAAAAATAGAATCAATGCCCGATCTCTGAATATTAGCAGGTTTGGGCCTGGTTAGTACATGGATGGGAGACTGCCTGGGAATACCAGGTGCTTTAATCTTTTTGGAAAATTTCACGAATTATATAATAATCTTTAATTAAAAAAAAAAAAGAGTCAATGCCCGATCTCTGAATCTTAGCAGGTTTGGGCCTGGTTAGTACTTGGATGGGAGACCGCCTGGGAATACCAGGTGCTGTAAGCTTTTTGGACATTTTTCACTTCGTATATAATAATTTTGCCAAAAAATATAGTCAATGCCCGATCTCTGAATATTAGCAGGTTTGGGCCTGGTTAGTACATGGATGGGAGACTGCCTGGGAATACCAGGTGCTTTAATCTTTTGGAAAATTTCACGAATTATATAATAATTTTTCATTAAAAAATAAATAAATAAATAAATAAATAAATAAAAAGAAAGCGTCAATGCCCGATCTCTGAATCTTAGCAGGTTTAGGTCTGGTTAGTACTTTGATGAGAGACTGCCTAGGAATACCAGGTGCTTTAAGCTTTTGGGTTTTCTTTCCTACTTATATAATGTACTGGCGATTATATTGGCTGGTCTTTAAATAGCCCTCTCTCTGCAGTTGTTTTCGCTTACGGCCATACCAACCTGAGGGCGCTAGAGAACTACAGGAAGTGTTGGCTGCAGTTGGGAGAGGAAGGCTCTCCTCCATTTTGATTTTTCTGTTAGTGTTTGTTTTGTGAGTTGTTTTTGGACTTTGGTTTATTTTTTGTGTGGTTTTTCAGTTTTAAACCACCTAACAGCAGAGTTTTGCTGGCTGGAGGGTGGTTAATTTTTTGTTTGTGTTTTGTACAATGGATGGATTATTGGCAAACGACACTGGCCTGGCTGGAGAGAGACGCATGGCAAACGACACTGGACTGGCTGGAGAGAGACGCATGGCAAACGACACTGGACTGGCTGGAGAGTGACGCATGGCAAACAACACTGGACTGGCTGGGGAGAGACACATGGCAAACAACACTGGACTGGCTGGAGAGAGACGCATGGCAAACGACACTGGACTGGAGTATCGACAACGAGCAGGACACGGTAAAAATCAAGATGCAAGATATACATGTGGTGAAAGGAAATACTTAAAGGAGGCAACTGTGATTGTGAATGTGGAGAATGTAAGTGAGGTGAGAGCTGTGGATATTATTAAAGCGGTGACGGACAAATGTGGATATGGGGAAATCTTGGCACTAAGGCCAAGACAAGGAAAAGAATACGAGCTCACAATGGAAAAAGAAGAAACTTGTGATAAGCTGACTGAGGGATTGTTAATAAATGGAGTGAACTGTGAGATAAAAAAGCTTCAAAACAGAGATTATGTTGTCTCTTTCATGCATCTGCCCGTCTACCTTGCTGATGAAGAGATTTTAAATAAACTGGAGGTTTGGGGGGTTTCCCCAATTTCAAAAATAAAGCGGCGTGTTTATCCGGGCACCAGCATTGAGGATGGGACAAGATATGTAAAGGCGCGGTTCCCGAAGGAAGTGGCCTCCCTCCCTTACAGCACAAAAATAGAGACGGCAGAGGGTCCACAATATTTTCGGGTGATGCACAGCCATCAGGTGAAGACTTGTCGGCTGTGCATGAGCCCAGACCATGTGGTGAAGGACTGCCCGGAGTTCACGTGCCATAAATGCGAGGAGAGAGGCCACTTCGCGAGAAATTGCAACGCTGTGACGTGCCCGGAGTGCAATTTGGTTTTAAATAAGTGTGAGTGTTGGATGCAGGGTGAGGAGGAGGAGCAGCAGGTGGGCGGGCGGGTGCATGAAAGAGACAACGAGCAGCGAGACTATGGAGAAAGAGTTCGAGGTGAAGGACTGGAATTAATTAAGGATATGGAACAACAGAAAGAGTGTAACGAACCCATCATACAAACACAACAGGAGGGGGGAATTTGGACACAGATGGATTTGACTGACAGCTTGAAAAATGCTTTGGATACTATGGAACTGGATGATGAAAGGAATAAAGTATTGAGTGATGCACAACAGGAGGGAATTTTATGTACACCGATGGATGTGACGGACAGTGTGCAAAAGGAGATGGACGCAGTAGAAATTAATGATGCTACAAAAGAGTGTGAACAAGGACAAGAAAATGAGGAGACGAAGGGGAAATCATCAAAAAGAAGAAGATATGTGAAGGTAATACCCAATTTAGATACTGCAAGAAAAAGAGTGCTTAAAGAAGATGGTTTTGAATGTACAAATAAGTATGAGTTGCTAAAGGGTTTGGAGGAGATGGACTGAGTTTATGGGTTTTATGCATGTTTTATATGTTTTATGCTGTTAAGAATAGTGACTTTTAATGCTAGAGGGCTGTCAGACATGGGAAATTTTGAAAAAAGTGAAAGAAATGTGTAAAGGAGAAGATGTGATTTTATTACAAGAAACTAACTGGAAGGAAGATTACATGACTGAAATAAGGAAAAGTTGGAGCAGAGGAATTTTATATAACAATGGTGATGGGAGGCTGGGAAGAGGAGTTGCAGTTTTAATAAAAGAAAACAGTGGTGTATCGTGTAAAACAATATATAATGACATGGATGGGAAATGTATGGCGGTTGAAATGGAGTATGAGGAGAAAAAAAGTTATTGTAGTTAATATTCATGCACCAACAGTAGAGAATGAAAAAAAGGAATATTTTAATATATTAAGAGAATTTTTAAAGAAGCATAAAGAAGTTATTATGATGGGTGATTTTAATACTGTTTTCAGTAAATTAGAAATGGGAGAGGGAATGGTTTTTAAAAATGATAAAGGAAGAAAAGAACTGAAATTATTAATGGAAGAAAATAATATAATTGATGTATGGAGAGAAAGAAACGAAAAAAAGAAAGAATATTCAAGGAGGCAATTAGTGGGTAATTTTATGTGTAAGACAAGGATTGATTTCATTTTATGTACAAGGAACATTGAAGGATTTATCGGTAATATCAAATATGAAGAATCAAGCTTAAGTGACCATAAACCAATTTTTATGCAAGTAGACTGGAGTTCAGTGAAAAAAGGGCCGGGGGTATGTGTTTTAAATGCAGAGGTTTTGAAGAATGAGGACTATGTGTTAAGTATTAAAGAAATTATTGAAAAAGAAAAGGAGAATGGAATGTACAGCGAAGATAAAAGGATATGGTGGGAAAATGTTAAATATTTAGTTAAAAAATTCACAATAAAATACAGTTAATTAATACAGAGAAGTAAGAGGAAGAAGGAGAGAGAAATAAGAGAAAAATTGGAAAAGGAATTAAATGAGAATGGGAAAGATATACAAAAAAATAAAAGAATTGGAGGGAACATTGAAAGACATGGAAGAGAAAAAATATGAAGGTGCAAGACTAAGAAGTAAAGCTAAATATACTGTGGAGGGTGAAAAATGTAAAAAAAAAATTTTTGATTTAGAAAAAATAAGAGGGAAGGCTGGAATGATTAAAGAAATAAGAGGGAAAAATGGTGTAGTGGTGGAAACTAATGAGGAAATATTAGAAGAAATAAAAGCTTACTATGAGAACCTGTTTAGTACTGAGGGGGTGGGCGAAGAAGAAAAACTGGAGTTACTGAATCAAATAAAAAACAACAGTAGGAGAAGTAGACAAAAAAGAGTGTGATGAAGAGATAAGAGAAGAAGAGATTCAAAGAGCAATAAGTGAATTAAACAAAAATAAAAGTCCAGGTGTAGATGGTTTGGGGAGTGAATTTTATATAGTTTTTAAAGATTTTTTAACTAGCATTTTAAAAGAAGTATATGTAGAGGTGTTTAAGAAAGGAGAATTAAATCAAAGAATGGGAATGGGTTTAATGAAATTGATATACAAGAGAAAAGGAGAGAAGACAGATTTGAAGAACTATAGACCGATTACAATGCTAAATACTGATTTAAAGATTTTATCTAAAATTTTAGCCAACAGATTGAAAGAAGTCATGCCGAGTATAATTAAAACTAACCAAGTGTATGGAGTGAAAGGGAGAGACATAGCAGATACAACTATTAGTATAAAAGATATGATAAGACACATACATGATAGCAATAAAGATGGGTTTATTATCAGTTTAGATTTCGAGAAAGCTTTTGACAGGGTGGAGCATGGTTTTTTATTTGATGTTTTAAAAAGTTTTGGTTTTGGAGAGAATTTTATGAAATGGATTAGGATTTTATACAAAGGCGCAATAACAAAAATTAAATGTAATGGGTTTTTAACACAGTGTTTTAAAATTACTAGATCGATAAGGCAAGGATGTACATTGTCGGCTCTTTTATATTCTTTAGTTGCAGAACCTTTGGGATTGGCTGTAAAACATGGAGAGGGGATAAAAGGCATAGGCATCGAGGGAGGGGAAAGTAAAAATTTTCAGTACGCGGATGACACAACATTATTGTTAAAAGATCTGAAGAGTGTGGAAAATGCAACTAAAATTGTACAAAAGTATTGTAGGGGATCAGGAGCTAAAGTAAATGAGGACAAAACGCTGTATATGAGATTTGGAGGGGCACCTGTTTTAACAGAACATTTTACCTTTAAGGAAACTAAAGAAATGAAGATTTTAGGTGTTTTAATGGGGAGGGATGAAAGAAAGCAGATGAAACTATGTGGGAAGAAGCTTTAGGAGGGATTGAAAGAAGATTGAATTTTTGGAGAATGAGACATTAACTTTTGAAAAGGGAAGGTTTTTAGTTCTTAATGTTTTAATGGTTTCGAAATTGTGGTATATTTTATATTGTCATCTATGCCGTTGTGGGTAGAAAAAAGGCTGAAAAAATGTTTTTTAGATTTTCTATGGGAAGGGAAGCCACCAAGAATAGCATACAACACTTTAATAGGAGCAGTGAAGAAGGGAGGACTGGGGTTAATGGATGTGGAGCAAAGAAAGAACAGCTTGAGAGTGAAAATAATAAAATAACTACTTGATGAAGAAAACGAAGTGGCATGGAAGAGAACAATGGGGCATTTTTTAAGTAAGTGTAGTAATTTTAATTTGGGGGACAACATTTTATGATGAAAGTTTAAAAAATGGATGACGGAGGGGCTGCCAGATTTTTATATATTGTCATCTTGGTTGGGTAGAAAAAGCTGAAAAATGTTTTTAGATTTTTATGGGAAGGGAAGCCACCAAGAATAGCACACAACACTTTAATAGGAGCAGTGAAGAAGGGAGGACTGGGGTTAATGGATGTGGAGCAAAGAAAGAACAGCTTGAGAGTGAAAATAATAAAAAAGTACTTGGATGAAGAAAACGAAGTGGCATGGAAGAGAACAATGGGGCATTTTTAAGTAAGTGTAGTAATTTTAATTTGGGGGGACAACATTTTATGGATGAAAGTTAAAAAATGGATGACGGAGGGGCTGCCAGATTTTTATAAAGAACTGATGGGGGCATGGGGCAAATTTTAACGAATGTGCATTTTAAGCCACAAGGCAGAGAGAACATTTTAAATCAGCCTTTATTCTTAAACAACGGCATTTTAAGTCAAGGGAAGGAGTTTTTTTTTAAGAAGTGGTGGGATGTGGGAATTACGAGAGTCAGAGATGTTTTATATGAATTCAAAGAGGGGTTTTTACCAGTGCAATACATTGTGGATGTGATGGAGGAGGCAAAGGAGGATTATAGCAGACGAGAGATAACAAACAAGTATGACGTAATTAAGAATGCAATACCTCAAGAGTGGATAAACAGAATTGACAACATGGAAGAAGAGAAACCTGGGAAAGATGTGTATGTGAGGCTAGGGGAAAAACTGTGTGCTTTTAATGAATGTACTGTGAAAATGTTTTATTGTGTTTTTAGAGATACTGTTTTTAAGAAGCCTGTTGTAAACGAATACTGGGTACGGTTGTACAATGATGTAAAAGAAGAGAATATATGGGGGGACATGAATGGTAAGATTGTACAGACGAAACCGGAGAATATGGAGTATCTTATCAGGAACAAAGCAGTATTTACAGATGTGATTTTAAACAAAATTGGGATGGAGGAAAGTGCCACATGTAAAGTATGCCAAGATGCAGATGAAGGGTTTTTACACTTGTTTTTATATTGTGATGAGCTGAAAGTTTTTAATGAGAAATGTAAAAACATGATTTTAATTTTGAAAGGAGTTGAAATTGGGAAATTTGAATGGGAAAAGGTGTTCATGTTGGGAATTAATGAAAATTGTAAAAACAAGAAGATCATTAATTTACTTGTGATGTTGATGAAAAGTGCGGTATGGGAAAGAAGAGTAGTGGTGAAAAAAGAAAATGTTTTAATTGATGTGTGGGAAATGTTTAGGAGAAAAGTTGAGAAATATGTTGAATGTCTGTTTTATTACTTTAAGTTGGAGGGAACAATGAATGTTTTTAATTAAGTTTTTACACAGGAGGTCTTAAAGGTTTTAAATGACCTGGGGATGGAATTGTCATTTTTAAAAGATTAAACAATGTAACGAGTGTTTTTTAAGTTGTTATTTGTAAAATGTCTGACAGCCCAAAACTTTAGGAGTGTCTATGTTAAAGAAAGCATATTATGTATCTTTGCATGTTAATAATTGATATGTATGTTTGAATTGAATAATTTCTTTAATAAAAAAAAAAAAAAAAAAAAAAAAAAAAAAGGCTATGCCCGATCTCGTCTGATCTCGGAAGCTAAGCAGGTTTGGGCCTGGTTAGTACTTGGATGGGAGACCGCCAGGGAATACCAGGTGCTGTAAGCTTTTTGGACATTTTTCACTTAGTATATAATAATTTTGCCAAATAATAGAGTCAATGCTGATCTCTGAATCTTAGCAGGTTTAGGTCTGGTTAGTACTTTGATGAGAGACTGCCTAGGAATACCAGGTGCTTTAAGCTTTTGGGTTTTCTTTCCTACTTATATAATGTACTGGCGATTAGATTGGCTGCTCTTTAAATAGCCCTCTCTTTGCAGCAGTCTTCGCTTACGGCCATACCAATCTGGCTATGCCCGATCTCGTCTGATCTCGGAAGCTAAGCAGGTTTGGGCCTGGTTAGTACTTGGATGGGAGACCGCCTGGGAATACCAGGTGCTGTAAGCTTTTAGGACATTTTTCACTTAGTATATAATAATTCTGCCAAAAAATAGAGTCAATGCCCGATCTCTGAATATTAGCAGGTTTGGGCCTGGTTAGTACATGGATGGGAGACTGCCTGGGAATACCAGGTGCTTTAATCTTTTTGGAAAATTTCACGAATTATATAATAATCTTTCATTAAAAAAAAAAAAAAAGAGTCAATGCCCGATCTTTGAATCTTAGCAGGTTTAGGTCTGGTTATTACTTGGATGGGAGACCGCCTGGGAATACCAGGTACTGTAAGCTTTTTGGACATTTTTCACTTAGTATATAATAATTTTGCCAAAAAAAAGAGTCAATGCCCGATCTCTGAATCTTAGCAGGTTTAGGTCTGGTTAGTACTTTGATGAGAGACTGCCTAGGAATACCAGGTGCTTTAAGCTTTTGGGTTTTCTATCATACTTATATAATGTACTGGCGATTAGATTGGCTGGTCTTTAAATAGCCCTCTCTTTGCAGCAGTCTTCGCTTATGGCCATACCAACCTGGCTATGCCCGATCTCGTCTGATCTCGGAAGCTAAGCGGGTTTGGGCCTGGTTAATACTTGGATGGGAGACCGCCTGGGAATACCAGGTGCTGTAATCTTTTTGGACATTTTTCACTTAGTATATAATAATTCTGCCAAAAAATAGAGTCAATGCCCGATCTCTGAATCTTAGCAGGTTTAGGTCTGGTTAGTACTTGGATGGGAGACCGCCTGGGAATACCAGGTGCTGTAAGCTTTTTGGACATTTTTCACTTAGTATATAATAATTCTGCCAAAAAATAGAGTCAATGCCCGATCTCTGAATATTAGCAGGTTTGGGACTGGTTAGTACATGGATGGGAGACTGCCTGGGAATACCAGGTGCTTTAATCTTTTTGGAAAATTTCACGAATTATATAATAATCTTTCATAAAAAAAAAAAAAAGAGTCAATGCCGATCTTTGAATCTTAGCAGGTTTAGGTCTGGTTAGTACTTGGATGGGAGACCGCCTGTGAATACCAGGTACTGTAAGCTTTTGGGTTTTCTATCCTACTTATATAATGTACTGGCGATTAGATTGGCTGCTCTTTAAATAGCCCTCTCTTTGCAGCAGTCTTCGCTTACGGCCATACCAATCTGGCTATGCCCGATCTCGTCTGATCTCGGAAGCTAAGCAGGTTTGGGCCTGGTTAGTACTTGGATGGGAGACCGCCTGGGAATACCAGGTGCTGTAAGCTTTTAGGACATTTTTCACTTAGTATATAATAATTCTGCCAAAAAATAGAGTCAATGCCCGATCTCTGAATATTAGCAGGTTTGGGCCTGGTTAGTACATGGATGGGAGACTGCCTGGGAATACCAGGTGCTTTAATCTTTTTGGAAAATTTCACGAATTATATAATAATCTTTCATAAAAAAAAAAAAAAAGTCAATGCCCGATCTTTGAATCTTAGCAGGTTTAGGTCTGGTTAGTACTTGGATGGGAGACCGCCTGGGAATACCAGGTGCTGTAAGCTTTTTGGACATTTTTCACTTAGTATATAATAATTCTGCCAAAAAATAGAGTCAATGCCCGATCTCTGAATCTTAGCAGGTTTAGGTCTGGTTAGTACTTGGATGGGAGACCGCCTGGGAATACCAGGTGCTGTAAGCTTTTTGGACATTTTTCACTTAGTATATAATAATTTTGCCAGATAATAGTCAATGCCTGATCTCTGAATCTTAGCAGGTTTGGGCCTGGTTAGTACATGGATGGGAGACTGCCTGGGAATACCAGGTGCTTTAATCTTTTGGAAAATTTCACGAATTATATAATAATCTTTCATAAAAAAAAAAAAAAAAAAAAAAAAAAAAAAAAAAAAAAAAGAGTAAATGCCCGATCTCTGAATCTTAGCAGGTTTAGGTCTGGTTAGTGCTTTGATGAGAGACTGCCTAGGAATACCAGGTGCTTGAAGTTTTGGGTTTTCTTTCCTACTTATATAATGTACTGGCGATTAAATTGGCTGGTCTTTAAATAGCCCTCTCTTTGCAGCAGTTTTCGCTTACGGCCATACCAACCTGAGGGCGCTAGAGAGCTAGTGAGAAACAGGAAGTGTGTTGGCTATAGGGAGGTGAGAAAGGCTCACCCAAACTTTTGTGTTGTTTTTTTTGCGTTGTTTTTGTTCAAGATAAGTATTTTTGTTTCTAGTTTTTTGTGTTATTTTTGTTATTCATCCTCCCAACAGCTTTGCTGTTTGGGAGGGATCGTTTTAGTTTTGTGTTTTTTGTTAAAATGGACGGATTAACGGCTACAGACATGGATTTGGCAAAACAGACAAGGCAGCTAACTGAAAATGGACTGGATCAAAGACAACGAGAAAAGGATTACCCAGAAAGGCGAATGAAACGGATCTATACCAAGGAAGCAACGGTAGTGATTGATTTGACGGAGGTACAAGATGGGAGAGCAGAGGACATTATAGAAGCATTGAAAGACAAGATCGAAGTGACTAGCATACTAGCGGTAAGACCAAAAATGATGAAACAATATGAAATTACATTGGAAAAAGAGGAAGATATTGAGAAACTGGAAGAAGGATTGATGATTAAAGGAAAGATTTGTGAAATTAAAAAGTTGAACAATAAGGATTTTGCTGTATCTTTCATGCATCTGCCTGCTTACTTGGAGGATGACAATATTTTAAAGAAGCTGGAGGGATGGGGGGTGACTCCTATCTCACAGATCAAAAGGAGATTCTACCCGGGCACCCGCATTGAGGATGGAACGAGATTCCTGAGAGTACGGTTTCCAAAAGAGGTGGCTTCCCTGCCCTACAGCACGAGAATGGAGACGGAAGAAGGACCTCAGTATTTCAGGGTGATACATAGCCAGCAGGTGAGAACCTGTAGGTTATGTATGAGCCCTGAACACATGATGAAGGACTGTCCTGACTTCAAATGCTATAAGTGCTCGGAAAGGGGACATTTCGCGAGGGACTGTAATGCGGTGAGGTGCCCGGACTGCAGGCTTGTGTTAAACAAGTGCGAGTGCTGGTTCGGAGAACAACATCAGGAGGAAGAGCAGGGGTGTGGGCAGATGCATGAGGAAGGAACATCAAGAGAGGATACCACAAGCACGGACGTTGAAGAGGAAAGTGAAAGGACTGGATCAACGCAGTGCAGTGAGGAAACGGGGTCACTGATGGAAATAACTGATACTTTACAGATTCAACTGGAAAAGACAGAGGATCAGGAGTGGGTCAGCGAGGATGGGAGAATGGACAAAGACAGTGAATGCATCGACGATGCCGGCACTACAGGAATCAATAAAAGAAGAAGACAAACTAAGGTAACACCAAATTTAGAGAAAGCCAAAAGAAAAGTATTAAAACAAGGATGTGAGGAAAAACAAGACAGTGGGGAAATGGTAAAGGAAGGAGAGTGAATGAACTGACAAAATGGGGATTTTATGGCTTTTATTTTATTTTATGGTGCTGAAAATTGTGACTTTTAATGATAGAGGATTAATGAATGTTTATAAATTTGAAAAGGTGAAGGAATTGTGTCGAGATGAAGATGTGATTTTATTGCAAGAGACAAACTGGAAAGAGAATGTTATGGAGGATATTAGAAAAAGATGGGAAGGGGAATTACTTGTTAACAATGAAGAGGAAAAAATGGGAGGAGGAGTGGCGGTTTTAATAAGAAAAGACAGAGGTATAAAGACAAAACTTATATATAATGATAAAAAAGGAAAATGTATGGTGGTAGAAATCGAAATGGAAGAAGACAAATTTGTTTTAGTGAACGTGCACGCTCCCAATGGAGAAAAAGAAAAGAAAATATACTTTAATGTTTTAGCTGATGTAATTGAAAAATGGGGGAAGGTGGTGATTGTAGGGGATTTTAACACTGTTTTAATTAGTAAAATGGATATGGCAAATGGGATGGTTTTTAAATCGGATGGGGGTAGAAAAGAACTAAGGTCATTGATGGAAGAGAAAAATATGATTGATGTGTGGCGGGAAAGAAATGGAAAAAAGAAGGAATTTTCAAGAAGACGGTGGGGAATTTTATGTGCCAAACCAGAATAGACTATTTTTTAAGTACCAGAAATCTTGAATGTTTCATTGATGTAATATTTTACAAAGAAACGACCTTAAGCGATCACAAAATGGTTTTAATGACGATGGATTTTAAAAGACAAACAAAGGGACCTGGGGTGTGGATTTTAAACACTGAGGTTTTAAAGAATGAAAGTTTTAAAAAAGAGATTGAAATGATATTAGATGGGAGGAAAAAAGACCTGATGTATATGGAAGACAAAAGGCAATGGTGGGAAAATGTTAAGTATGATATTAAGAAATATTCTATGAACTACTGTAATTTATTACAAAAGGTTAAAAGAACCAAGGAGAGAGAAATAAGGAGAACTCTAAAAGAGGAGTTAAATAAAAACCAAGTAGATGTGCAAAAAGTAATTGAAATAGAAAATTAGAGATGTTCCGATACCCTTTTTCTCTTCCCGATACCGATTCCGATACCTGGGCTCAGGGTATCGGCCGATACCGAGTACTGATCCGATACCTGGGTGTGTATCTGTATATACAGCTGTATATACTACTAGCCCTGTGTAAATTGCTAGAATTCTTTTTATGGTGTGCTTCAGACAGATCCCTCAATAAAACATGAACAAATACATGGTGAACTACTGTATTTATTACAGTATTTTTATTATCTAACATGAATTTGACAGTATTATTTATTTTCATATGCAAAAAAGAACTTCAAATGCAGCCAAAAATCTAACACCGCAAACTAAAAAAGGTATTTAAGTTTTACAATATAACTGTATAAAAAAACTGCAACAAATAAGTCTAGGAATATAAAAAAAGATCTATTAATCAGATAATCTCTTTACAACAAAACAAGTAAAAAACAAGCAACCATCTAGGCATAATTATTATTATTATAGAGACGTATTATTATTACTGTAGGCTACAACAGTAGCTTTATATATTGTCAATTTACTCATGTAAACCAAACATTTATTTTAATGGGCTGCCATGAAGATCTTTGAGTGTCTGTGTTTATGATATGACAGTATTCTCAAATGAAACGGTAAATTCTCATGAAGTGACGGTTTATGCGTTCGTGTCCTCATGACACACAGCAGAGACTACAAAACAGCGAGCTCTCGCGCATCTGTGCCAGTCACCCACAGAGATGTAGATTTTGCGGGAGTAATATTTAAATAGTATTTTGCAGTTTAATATTCACAGACACTAGTATATATTCGGCTACTGTCTGGAGCCCTGCGCTTTGACTTACACGGAAGCGACTGAACGCAGTTGCCGGTACTGAATATACTTGAGAGTCTGTAACTACCGGTACTACAGAGACATACTGCTAACCACTGATCTATAATATAGAAGCGGCTTCACTGTCTTTTGGCAGTTTAGAATGTGATGAGTGATCCAGTCATATATAGATCAGGGCTGCTAACGCGTTTTCATTTCTTCTTCGCTGCTCTAAACAGGGGTTGCTTGTGGCAACACAGCACAACTTCCTGTGTTTTCAATGCATTTTGAGCAGCGAAGAAGAACCGTGCAGCAGTTAGGCAAAGCTTGCGGTCATAACTAGGTATTTTTTAAGAAAATGGTATCGGATCGGTATATGGGTTCATGTACTCGCCGATGCCGATGCCAGAATTTGTTGTGGTATCGGAGATATTTCCGATACTAGTATCGGAATCGGAACAACTCTATAGAAAATACGTTGAGAAAAATAGAAGAGGAGAAATGCAAGGGGGCAATGTTGAGAAGCAAAGCCAAATACACGGTGGAAGGGGAAAAATGTAACAGATTCTTTTTTAATCTTGAGAAAAGCAGGGGGAGAGCGGAAACAATTAAAGAACTTAAAAGTAGGAATGGAATGGTGGTCTCAGATACAGAGGGGATTTTAAAAGAAGTGAAATCATTTTATGAGGAACTTTTTAAGTCTGAGGGGGGAGATGAGGAAAAAAGGAATATTTTGTTGCAACAGATAACAAGGAAAGTTGGCGAACAGGATAAAAAAATATGTGAAAGGGAAATAGAAACTGAAGAGATCATACATGCCATAAATCAATTAAGAGTGAGGAAAAGCCCCGGAGTAGATGGTATTGGAAGTGAGTTTTACAAAGTTTTTAAAGAAAAAGTAAGCGTGATTTTAAATGAAATTTTTGAAGAAGTTTTTAAAAAAGAAAGAGTAAGCCCAAGAATGGGGCTAGGATTAATGAAAATAATATACAAGAAAAAAGGAGACAAAACTGAGCTGAAAAATTTTAGACCCATTACAATGCTAAACACTGATTTTAAAATTTTAGCCAAGGTCTTAGCAAACAGATTAAAAAATGTCATGCCAAATATAATAGAAACAAACCAGGCGTATGGAGTAAAGGCGAGAGATATAGCAGATGTTACTAGCAGCATTAGAGATATAGCAGGGTATATAAAAGAAAAAGGCAAAAGTGCTTATGTTATTAGTATGGATTTTGAAAAGGCTTTTGACAGAGTTGAACATGGCTTTTTATTTGCAGTTTTAAAGGAATTTGGGTTTGGGAATAATTTTATTAAATGGATTTCGGTTTTATACAGGGATATTTTTACAAAAGTAAAATGCAATGGTTTTTTAACTCAACCTTTTAAAGTTTTAAGATCCATAAGACAGGGGTGTCCATTGTCGGCGCAGTTGTACTCATTGGTAGCAGAACCTTTAGGGCTTTTAATAAATAGAGAAAAAAGAATAAATGGAATACAAATGGAAGAGGGAGAAGAATTAAAGAAAATATTTCAATATGCTGATGACACGACAATTGTGGTTGAAAATGTAGAAAGTGTTAAAAGAGTGATGGAGAAAACAAAACTGTATTGTGAGGGTTCGGGTGCAAAGATAAATGAAGAAAAAACTGTATACATGAAATATGGAAGGGCGGAGGTTCTTACAGGGGTCTGTAAGTTTACAGAGGTGCAAGAAATAAAGATTTTAGGAATAATTGTAGCAAAGAATGAAAAGGAGGCTACGGACAGTATGTGGGAAGAGACGGTGGGAGGGATGGAAAGAAGACTGATTTTCTGGAGAAGCAGGTTTTTAAGTTTAAAAGGGAAAATTTTAGTTGTAAACATGCTAATGTTATCTAGAATGTGGTATACATTACATGTGATGCCATTGCCAGACTGGGTTTTTAAGAGAATAAAGAAATGTGTTTTAGAATTTTTATGGGACAAAAAGCCTCCAAGAATTGCATATTTTACACTGATTGGGAAACCGGGGGAGGGAGGGATGGGTTTGGTGGATGTAGAACAAAAAATGAAAAGCATGAGAGTAAAGGTGGTAAGAAAATATTTGGATGATACGAACAGAGCAGAGTGGAAGAGATTGATGGCTCTTTATTTAAATAAATGTGGGAATTTTAATTTGGGGGAAAATGTTTTATGGATGAAGCTTAAGAATTGGATGATGGAGGGGATCCCACCATTTTACAAAGAGGTTTTAAGCGCTTGGAGGCTTTTTTTAACAGAGGTGGATTTTAATCCGGAGGGGAGAGAAATGATTTTAAATCAACCTCTGTTTTTAAATGGGAAAATAAAGATGCAAGAGTATGATATCTATTTTAAGAAGTGGTTGCAAGCAGGGTTTGTAAAGGTGAGGGATGTTTTATGGGAATTTAAAGAGGGATTTTTACCACTTCAAGTGATCATAGATGCAATGGATGAGGAGAAGGAGGACTTTAATGTAAATGTTTTAAAAAGACAATATGAACAAGTAAAAAAAGCAATCCCAGGACAATGGCTGGAAGAAATTATTAAGGAGGGAGAAAAAGAAAATAAAATGAGCGTGTTTCTAAAATGTAAAGACAATATGGTGAATTTTAATTTGGGTTCTGTTAAAATGTTTTATGGGTTTTTTATAAATAGTTTTTAAAAAACCTCTTGCCAATCAGTTATGGATAAGGCATTTTAATGAAATTGAAGAGGAAGATATATGGAAGAACATGACATGGAAATGGTTGGATGTGGATTTACAAAGTTTTGATTATTTTATTAGACAAAATGTGATTTTTACTGAAATGAGCTTGTGTGCAATGCAGAAAGAAACTAATGCCCAATGCAGAGTTTGTAAAAAAGAAGATGAAGGAATTTTACATTTGTTTTTATTCTGTGAGAAGTTGAACCCATTTTTTAAGGAATTAAAGGAAATAATCAAAGACTTAAGAGATAATGAGGGGGACTGTAACTGGAATAATTTTTTTATGTTGGGAATGGCAGAGAATACAGCAAACAAGAAACTAATTTATTTGTTTTTAATTTTGGCCAAAAAAGCAATATGGAAAAGAAGGAATATAGTCAAAAACAGAGATTTTATTGCTAACCTATGGTTGATTTTTAAACAGTTGGTTGAAGAGTATGTAAAAATGCTGTACAGTTATTTTAAACTGGAAAACAAGATGGGGGATTTTTATGGAATTTTTACGAAGGAGGTTACATATATTTTAAAACAAAAGCACTTTTATATGCCAAGAGAAGATTAACGAATTCGATGAATTTGTGAATTTAGATGTGTTTGGTTTTTAGTGTTATGCATATTTTGAAAAAATTCTTTTGTGAAATGCTTTTGTTTTTATGAAAATTTCCCTGTAACAGCTTTAAAGTCTTGTACACAACTTGTATTTTGACTGTGAATAAAAAAAAAAAAAAAAAAAAAAAAGCTATGCCCAATCTCGTCTGATCTCGGAAGCTAAGCAGGTTTGGGCCTGGTTAGTACTTGGATGGGAGACCGCCTGGGAATACCAGGTGCTTTAAGCTTTTTGGACATTTTTCACTTAGTATATAATAATTTTGCGAAATAATAGAGTCAATGCCCGATCTCTGAATCTTAGCAAGTTTAGGTCTGGTTGGTACTTTGATGAGAGACTGCCAAGGAATACCAGGTGCTTTAAGCTTTTGGGTTTTCTTTCCTACTTATATAATGTACTGGCGATTAGATTGGCTGCTCTTTAAATAGCCCTCTCTTTGCAGCAGTCTTCGCTTTCGGCAATACCAACCTGGCTATGCCCGATCTCGTCTGATCTCGGAGGCTAAGCAGGTTTGGGCCTGGTTAGTACTTGGATGGGAGACAGCCTGGGAATACCAGGTGCTTTAAGCTTTTTGGACATTTTTCACTTAGTATATAATAATTCTGCCAAAAAATAGAGTCAATGCCCGATCTCTGAATATTAGCAGGTTTGGGCCTGGTTAGTACATGGATGGGAGACTGCCTGGGAATACCAGGTGCTTTAATCTTTTTGGAAAATTTCACGAATTATATAATAATCTTTCATTAAAAAAAAAAAAAGAGTCAATGCCCGATCTCTGAATCTTAGCAGGTTTAGGTCTGGTTACTACATGGATGGGAGACCGCCAGGGAATACCAGGTGCTGTAAGCTTTTTGGACATTTTTCACTTAGTATATAATAATTTTGCCAAATAATAGAGTCAATGCCCGATATCTGAATCTTAGCAGGTTTAGGTCTGGTTAGTACTTTGATGAGAGACTGCCTAGGAATACCAGGTGCTTTAAGCTTTTGGGTTTTCTATCCTACTTATATAATATACTGGCGATTAGATTGGCTGGTCTTTAAATAGCCATCTCTTTGCAGCAGTCTTCGCTTACG
This sequence comes from Carassius auratus, assembly GCF_003368295.1. Taxonomy (NCBI): domain Eukaryota; kingdom Metazoa; phylum Chordata; class Actinopteri; order Cypriniformes; family Cyprinidae; genus Carassius; species Carassius auratus. Next base: position 34,713 of record NW_020529278.1, read on the forward strand.
GCCATACCAACCTGGCTATGCCCGATCTCGTCTGATCTCGGAAGCTAAGCAGGTTTGGGCCTGGTTAGTACTTGGATGGGAGACCACCTGGGAATACCAGGTGCTGTAAGCTTTTTGGACATTTTTCACTTAGTATATAATAATTTTGCCAAAAAATATAGTCAATGCCCGATCTCTGAATATTAGCAGGTTTGGGCCTGGTTAGTACATGGATGGGAGACTGCCTGGGAATACCAGGTGCTTTAATCTTTTGGAAAATTTCACGAATTATATAATAATCTTTCATAAAAAAAAAAAAAAAAAGAGTCAATGCCCGATCTCTGAATCTTAGCAGGTTTAGGTCTGGTTAGTACTTTGATGAGAGACTGCCTAGGAATACCAGGTGCTTTAAGCTTTTGGGTTTTCTATCCTACTTATATAATGTACTGGCGATTAGATTGGCTGCTCTTTAAATAGCCCTCTCTTTGCAGCAGTCTTCGCTTATGGCCATACCAACCTGAGGGCGCTAGAGAGCTACAGGAAGTGTTGGCTGCAGTTTGGAGAGGAAGGCTCTCCTCCATTTTGTGTTTTTCTACTTGTGGTTGTTTTGTTTGTTTTGTGAATCTGTGATTGTTTTTTGCCATTTTTCTTTTTTGAAAACCACCTAACAGCAGCATATCGCTGTCTGGAGGGTGGTTGATCTTTTTTTTTCTCCAAAATGGACGGATTATATGGTAACAACTCGGAACTGGCTGGAGAGACTCGAATGGCAAATGACAATGGACTGGCAGGAGGAACACGCATGGCAAGCGACACTGGACTGGCTGGAGGAACACGCATGGCAATCGACGCTGGACTGGCTGGAGGAACAAGCATGGCAAACGACACGGGACTGGCTGGGGGAACACGCATGGTAAACAACACTGGACTGGCTGGAGGAACAAGCATGGCAAACGACACTGGACTAGCAGGAGGAACACGCACGGCAAATGACACTGGACTGGAGAAGCAACAAAGAGCTGGAAATGGAAAATAAAAATTTTGGTGAAAGAAAATATTTAAAGGAGGCAACAGTGATCGTGAGTACAGAGAATGTGAGTGTTGTGAGAGGAGAGGATATGATTAAAGCAATCTCAGAAAAAATTGGAAGTGGAAAGGTGTTGGCTGTAAGACCCAGACAAGGTAAAGAATATGAACTGACACTGGAACAGGAAGAAATGTGTGACATTTTAATTAATGGATTGACAATAAAGGGAGTGGACTGTGAAGTAAAAAAACTGCAAAATAAAGATTACGTTGTTTCCTTCATGCACCTGCCTGTCTACCTGGAGGATAAGGAAATTTTGGAAAAATTGGAAGGATGGGGGGTATCCCCCATATCTAAAATCAAAAGGAGATGCTATCCGGGCACTGACATTGAAGACGGTACAAGATTTGTTAAGGTGAGGTTCTTTTCCCCAAAGAAGTGGCATCACTCCCTTATAGCACAAAGATTGAAACAGCCGAGGGCCCGCAGTACTTTAGGGTGATGCACAGCCACCAGGTGAAGACTTGTAGGCTGTGCATGAGCCCAGAACATTTACTGAAGGAGTGCCCAGAATTCAAGTGCTATAAATGCTCGGAAAGGGGACATTTCGCACGAGACTGCAATGCTGTCAGGTGCCTGGATTGCCAAAAAATGTTAAATAAATGTGAATGCTGGATGGAGGGAGTGGTAGGTGGAAGGGAAGAACAGGTGGACAGACAGGTGCATGAAGGAAACCACGATGAAGAAGGACATTGTGAAGAAAGACAAGAAGAGGATGAATTACAACCAAAGGAATCAGAGGAAGGAACAAACTACAGACAGGAAGGACAAGGAGAAGGAGAAGGAGAAAAAGAAAAAGAAAATGATGAACAGATAAGAGAAGAGGACACACAATTGACCCAGATGGACATATCTTCAATTCATGGACAAAAAGGAAAAGAACAAGACAAAGAAACTGACAACGAAGGAGAAATAAGTATGGAGGAGGATGAGAAGGAAAAGGTGGAGAGGGGACAAATTAGAAGAAGATCACTACAGGTAAAGCCAAATATAGGAACTGCAAGGAAAAAAGTTAAATGTTTTAACAGTTTTGAAGTGTTAAAGGAAATGGTGGAGGAAGACTGAGAATGATGGGTTTTAGATATTTAATTTTTTTTTCTTTTTAATGGTTTTAAGTGTTGTGACTTTCAATGCAAGAGGACTCTTGAACTTAAAGAAATTTGAATATGTAAAAGAAAAATGTAAAAGAGAAGACATTATTGTGCTACAAGAAACAAACTGGAGAGAAAATGTAATGAATGATTTTAAAAAGAGATGGGAAGGAGGGATTTTATACAATAATGGAGATGGGAGGTTTGGGAGAGGTGTGGCTTTTTTAATGAAGGATGATGTTTTTAAAGCAAGTCAAATTTTATACAAAGATACGATGGGGAAATGTATGGTTGTTCGGATAAAACATGAAGGAAGGGAATTGATTTTAGTAAATATACATGCACCAACGGTGGAGAAGGAAAAGAAAGAGTTTTTTATGTTTTAAGAAGTATTGTAAATAAGTATAAAGAAATAATAATGATGGGGGATTTTAATACGGTTTTTAGTAAACAAGACATGGCAGAAGGAATGGTTTTTAAAAATGACAAGGGGAGAAAAGAACTAAAAGCATTAATGGCAGAAAATAATATGATAGATGTGTGGAGAGAAAGGAATCAAAAGAAAAAGGAGTTTTCAAGAAGGCAAATAGTGGGGCAGTTTGTGTGCGAAACAAGAATTGACTTTATTTTATGTACGAGAAATGTGGAGAATTTTATAGAAAAGATTAAGTATAAAGAAACAAGTTTTAGCGATCACAAGTTTTTATTTTTTAAATTGGACTGGGATAAAGTGCAAAGAGGGCCAGGAATATGGGTTTTAAATACAAAAATGTTAGAAAATGAAGACTATGTTTTAAAGGTTAAAGAAATTATAGAAAAAGAAAGGGAAAATGAAATGTATGAAGACGATAAGAGAATATGGTGGGAGAATGTAAAGTTTTTAATAAAAAAATTCTCATTTAAGTATTGCAGTTTAGTACAGAAATGCAAAAGATACAAAGAAAAAGAAATAAAGGAAAGTTTGGAAGTGGAATTGAATAAAGAAAATAAAGATATACAAAAGATAAGGGAAATGGAGGAAAAACTGAAATAAATAGAGGAAATAGAATATGAGGGGGCGAGGTTAAGAAGCAAAAGCTAAATATACTGTGGAGGGAGAAAAATGCACAAAGTTTTTTTTGATTTAGAAAAAAAGCGAGGGAAAGCTGAAATAATAAAACAGATAAGAGGGAAAAATGGGGAAGTTGTAGAAGGGAATGAAGAGATTTTAGAAGAAATAAAGAATTTTTATGAGGATCTTTTTAGTGCAAGGGGTGTAGAAGAAAACAAAAAAAGGGAACTGCTGAATCAGATAAAAGTAAGAATTAGTAAGGAAGATAAAATAGAATGCGATCAAAAAATTGGAGAAGAAGAGATTGAAAGAGCAATACAGCAGCTGAATAAGAATAAAAGTCCAGGAATAGATGGTTTGGGAAGTTAATTTTATATATGTTTTAAAGAGATTTTAACAAAGATTTTAAAGGAAGTTTTTAGTGAGGTTTTTGAAAAAGAAGTTAATGAAAGAATGGGGATGGGTATAACAAAATTGATATATAAAAGGAAAGGAGAAAAAGTAGATTTAAAAAACTATAGGCCGATTACGATGCTTAACACAGATTTTAAGATTTTAGCGAAGGTTTTATCAAACAGGTTAAAGGAAGTAATGCCAAGTATAATTCAAACAAACCAAGCATATGGAGTAAAGGGAAGAGATATAGCGGACATAACAATGAGCATAAGAGACACAGTATGGTACATGAAAGAAAAAAATGAAGTTGGTTACGTAATTAGTCTAGATTTTGAAAAAAGCATTTGATCGGGTTGAACACAGGTATTTATTTGATGTTTTAAAGGAATTTGGTTTTGGGGGGAATTTTATCAAATGGATTGAGATTTTATATAAGGGCGCTTTAACAAGAATAAAATGTAATGGGTTTTTAACAGAATGTTTTAAAATCACAAGATCGATAAGACAGAGTTGTCCGCTTTCAGCGTTATTATATTCACTTGTATCGGAACCGTTAGGATTGGCTATAAAACAAAAAGAAGAAATAATTGGAATTGAAATTGAGGAAAATAAGGCTGAGGGAAAGGTTTTTCAATATGCTGATGACACAACGTTAGTAGTTAAAGGAAAGGAGAGCATCAAGGAAGTTATGAAGGTTGTAGAAGAATATTGTAAAGGATCTGGGAGTAAAGTAAATGAAGAAAAAACTGTATATATGAGATTTGGTAAAGCAATGGTTTTAAAGGATTGTTTTAATTTTAAGGAAGTGGATGAAATTAGGATTTTAGGAATTTTAATGGGTAAAAATGAGAGGAAAGTATGTGATGAAATGTGGGAGGAACTAGTAACAGGGATAGAGAGAAGGTTAAATTTTTGGAAATTAAGAACATTAATCTTGAAAGGGAAGGTTTTAGTATTGAATGTTTTAATGGTGTCTAAGTTATGGAATGTTTTATATGTATCAGATATGCCATTGTGGACAGAAAAGAGGTTGAAGAAATGTTTTCTTGACTTTTTATGGGAGGGGAAACCAGCAAGAATAGCTTTTAACACAATATTAGGGGCAGTAGAGAAGGGGGGTTAGGTTTAATAGATGTGGAACAGATAAAAAATAGTTTGAGAGTGAAAGTAGTGAAGAAATACCTAGATGAGGGCAAACCAGAGTGGAAAAAGACGATGAAATATTTTTTAAACAAATGCGGGGATTTTAACATGGGGGATGGAATTTTATGGATGAAAACGAAGAATTGGATGACAGAAAATTTACCAGAGTTTTATAGAGAAATTTTAAGTGCTTGGGGAAAATTTTTAGTTAAAGTTGAGTATGATCCACATGGGAGAGAAAACATTTTAAATCAACCTCTTTTCTTAAACCAAAACATTTTAAAGCAAGACAAAGGGATTTTTTTGAAGAAATGGATGGAAGTGGGGATAACAAGAGTGAGAGAAATTTTGTATGAATTTAAAGAAGGGTTTTTATCGACACAATTTATTGTAGATGCAATGGAGGAGGCAAAAGAGGATTACAGTGAACAAGACATAAAAAATAAATATGAAATAATTAAAAGCGCAATACCGAAAGAATGGATTAAAAGAATAGAATGTATGGAAGGAGAGCCAAAAGAGAAATGTATTTATGTGAAATTAGGGGAAAAACTGTATGATTTTAAGGAATGTACTCTGAAAATTATTTATTGTTCTTTTAGAGATGGTGTTTTTAAAGAGCCTATTGCAAATGTATACTGGGTGCAAAAATTCAAAGATTTTAAAAAAGAGTGCATTTGGAGAAACATGACGGGGAAGTGTGTGGAAACTAAATTGGGATGTTTGGAGTATTTTATAAGGCATAAAGTGGTTTTTACTGAGGCAATTTTAAATAAAATAGGAATGGAAGAAATCGCTCTGTGTAAAGTGTGCCAGGAAAAGGAAGAGGGGATTTTACATTTGTTTTTATATTGTAGAGAACTGGAGGAATTTTTAAGAAAATGTAAATGTTTAATTAAAGATGTGACTGAGGAGTGGGATGAAAATGTAATTGAATGGAACAGATTGGTGATGTTTGGTTGGGAAAAAAAGTGTCAAAACAAAAGTTTTATTAATTTGTTTGTAATGCTAATGAAAAGTGCAATATGGGAGAGAAGAACTGTGGCTAAAAAAGAAAAAACTGTGTTGGATGTTTGGACTGAGTTTAAAAGGAAAACTGAATTATATATTGAGAGATTGTATGTGTACTTTAAAGGTGGAAATATGTTGGATTCTTTTTATGATGTTTTTACCCCAAAAGTTTATTGTGTTTTAAATGATTTAATGTGGAAGCTGCCAGGAAGTGAAGGAGATTTTTAAATTATCTATGTAAAGGAAAGATGTGCAATGTAGAGATGTGTGAAAAAAAAAAAAAAAAAAGGCTATGCCCGATCTCGTTTTATCTCGGAAGCTAAGCAGGTTTGGGCCTGGTTAGTACTTGGATGGGAGACCGCCTGGGAATACCAGGTGCTGTAAGCTTTTTGGATATTTTTCACTTAGTATATAATAATTGTGCCAAAAAATAGAGTCAATGCCCGATCTCTGAATATTAGCAGGTTTGGGCCTGGTTAGTACATGGATGGGAGACTGCCTGGGAATACCAGGTGCTTTAATCTTTTGGAAAATTTCACGAATTATATAATAATCTTTCATAAAAAAAAAAAGAAAGCGTCAATGCCCGATCTCTGAATCTTAGCAGGTTTAGGTCTGGTTAGTACTTTGATGAGAGACTGCCTAGGAATACCAGGTGCTTTAAGCTTTTGGGTTTTCTTTCCTACTTATATAATGTACTGGCGATTAGATTGGCTGGTCTTTAAATAGCCCTCTCTCTGCAGTTGTTTTAGCTTACGGCCATACCAACCTGGCTATGCCCGATCTCGTATGATCTCGGAAGCTAAGCAGGTTTGGGCCTGGTTAGTACTTGGATGGGAGACCGCCTGGGAATACCAGGTGCTGTAAGCTTTTTGGACATTTTTCACTTAGTATATAATAATTTTGCCAAAAAATAGAGTCAATGCCCGATCTCTGAATATTAGCAGGTGTGGGCCTGGTTAGTACATGGATGGGAGACTGACTGGGAATACCAGGTGCTTTAATCTTTTTGGAAAATTTCACGAATTATATAATAATCTTTCATTAAAAAAACAGAGTCAATGCCCGATCTCTGAATCTTAGCAGGTTTAGGTCTGGTTAGTACTTGGATGGGAGACCGCCAGGGAATACCAGGTGCTGTAAGCTTTTGGAAAATTTCACAAATTATATAATAATCTTTCATTAAAAAAAAAAAAAAAAAAAAAAGAAAGCGTCAATGCCCGATCTCTGAATCTTAGCAGGTTTAGGTCTGGTTAGTACTTTGATGAGAGACTGCCTAGGAATACCAGGTGCTTTAAGCTTTTGGGTTTTCTATCCTACTTATATAATGTACTGGCGATTAGATTGGCTGGTCTTTAAATAGCCCTCTCTTTGCCGCACTCTTCGCTTACGGCCATACCAACCTGAGCGCGCCCTAGTGGAAGCAGGAAGTGGTACAGCTTGCAGGAGGATATCAAACAACAAGTGTGGAGAGTTGAAAATTGGAAACTGAAGCCTTGAAGTTAAAAACAACCTTTTTAAAAAAAGGGGAACTGGTCTGCTTTAAAGTCATTTAATCCCCAAACAGCTTTTGCTGTTTGGGGATAAATACTTTCTACACTGAGAAGGCTACAACACGGTGTGACAAATGGAGAATGCAAAAGGACAGGAGAAAAGGAACACAAGAGAAATGGACGGAGAGCTGGGTCTAAGAAAAAGGCATTATGAAAAGAGGCTCACAGTGTTGGTGGAAATAGAAGGAGAAGATAGACTAACAATGATGGAGATACTGAAGAAAGTGAGAGAAGAATGTGGAGTGGTGATCGGATGTAGATTCAAAACACCAAAAGAATACGAGTTGACAATGGAGGAGGAAAAAGGAAAGGAGAAATTGTTGGATGGGCTTAAGATAAAGAATAGTCGGGTGATGGCGAAAGAGGTGGACTGTATGGAGATGGTGGTCTCGTTCCTTGGGTTACCAACATACATACAGGATGAGGAGATACTTAAAAAGCTGTCTGAATGGGGAGTTAAAGCAACCTCAAGTGTGAGAAGGAGAATGTGGCCGGGGACGGATATCGCTGATGGAACAAGATTTTTAAAGGTAAAGTTCAATGAGGTGGTAAAATCACTGCCGTATTCAACGAAGTTTGAGACATTAGGAGGGACGGAGCACTTCAGGGTAATACATGATAGGCAAGTGAAAGTCTGTCGCCTGTGCATTCAGCCAGGTCATATTGTAAGAGACTGTCCAAGCTTAAGCTGTTTTAAGTGTCAAAGGCAAGGTCATTACGCGAGAGAGTGCAAGGAAGAGAACTGCAAAATGTGCAATATGCGACCTGGATTATGTGTGTGTGAAACCCCAGCAGAGATAGGTGAGAGAAACAGCAATGGGGAGGATTCGGATCAGTATGAGGTGGATGAGGAGGTGGAGATCGAAGGAGAGGTAGGTGAAATGACTGGACAAGAAGAGAGAAGGGATGCATGGAGTTGGGAAGAAAGAACAACGGAATGGAGAGCGATTGTGGATGTGAGTGATCAAGAGGAGGAGGCTGCAGGGAGGAGATGGAGAGGGAGAGAGAAAAAAAAGGAAGAGAGGGAAGCGGAACCTGGAAAAAAGATGGAAAGGAACATCTTGGAGTGTGAAGACAGAGAAGGGGAAGGAGTGAAAGCTGATGGCAAGAGTCAGGAGGGTGAAAATGTGAAAAGGCAAGAAGAAAAGTTGCAGGTGGAGAGCGCTGGAGGGAAGAGAGAGGTGCAAGAAAGTCTGGTGACAATTGACGACGAGGACATGGACACAAGTAAAGGGGAAAGGGTGCAGAAGAAAAGAAAGAAGAAAGAAATAGAGGAGCATACGGCAGAAAGTAAGTGTCTGGAATTAACAAAATGAGGATGATTCTTTTAAAAATGACGATACTTGCTATGTGAGGCTTTATGAACATTGCCTGTTTGAATAGCAATGGATTAAGAGATGAAAATAAGTTTGAGAAGGTCAAGGGATTGTTAAAAGCTGAAGTATTCTGTTTGCAAGAAACACATTGGTCTGATGATATAATGGACAACATAAGGAAGAGGTGGGAAGGGGAAATTTTTGTGAATCATGGGAATGCAAAATCCTGTGGTGTGGCAACTCTTATAAAAGGAGATATATTGAATAATGTGAAGCAAGTATACAAGGATGGTAATGGGAGACTGTTAGTGACTGAATTTGTGTTTCAAAATGAATGTTTCAGGCTGATAAACATTTATGCACCTAACATAGAAAACGAAAGAAAATAAATCTTTAAAGAAATTAAGCCGTTATGTAAAGGCAACTATATTGTAGTTGGGGATTTCAATGTATGGTGCACGAGACTGGATGCATCAAGTAGTGCAAACTTTAAATCAGATGCATCCAGGAAATATCTAACTGAATGGATGCAAAATGAGGACATAGTAGATGTATGGAGGGAAGAAAATCCCTACAAAAAAGACTTCTCTAGAAGACAATTGGTGATGGGTGTTTTGAAACAGAGCAGAATAGATTTATGTTTAACCAAAAGGGAAATGTTGAAATATGTAAAGAATGTGAAATATAAGTTTGTGGGAATAAGTGATCATGCTATGATGATGGTTAAGATGGATGTAAACGAGGTGGAGAGGGGGAAAGAATGTGGTGTTTGAATGCAGACTTGCTAAAAGAAGAGACATACAAAGAAAATATAAAAAAATGTATAGATTATGAAATGCAAAATGCGTTATTTGATGAAAATGTATGTGAGTGGTGGGAAAAAATGAAAGGGACAATTAAAAAAAGAAGTATTAGATATGCAAAACAAAGGGATTTTATGAGGAGGAGTAAAATTGAGGATATGCAAAATGAACTGAAGAGGGAAGCAGAAAAAATAGAAGGTAATCCTGAGCAAGACAAAGAACGCTTTATGCAAATAAAAGCAGAAATAGAAGAGTATGAAAAAGAAAAAAGTAAGGGTGCAGTAATAAGGAGTAGAGCACAGTATGCGTTAGAGGGAGAAAGAAGCACGAAGTTCTTTCTAAACTTAGAAAAGAAAAAACAGAGGAAAAAGCATATAACAGAGCTGGAAAATGAAAAAGGTGAGAAGATTACTGATTATGTGGGGATAATAAGAGAAGTAGAAATATTTTATAAAAAGCTATTTAAGAAAGAAGGGGTAAAACAGGAGTGTGTGGATGAAGTTTTAAATACTGTGAGTAAAAGGTTAAGTGAAAACGAGAAAAATATATGTGAAAGCGATATAATTATCGAAGAAATAAAAGAAGCAATAAAACAGACAAAAAAGAACAAAAGCCCGGGCTCAGATGGCTTAACGCATGAGTTTTATAAGACCTTTGAAGAGATTGTAGCGCCAATATTGTTGAAGGTTTATAGGAGTATGGAAGAGAGAGGGGAAATGCCAGAATCTATGGGGTTAGGAATAATTACAATACTATATAAAAATAAAGGAAGTCCACATAAGCTAGGAAATTACAGACCATTAAGTCTTCTAAACACAGATTATAAAATATTGACAAAAGTGCTGGCAAATAAGATAAAAGAGGTAGTAGGGTCAATAGTATCATTAAGCCAAGCCTATAGCATAAAGGGTAGAGATATTACAGATACAATTTGCACAATAAGGGACATAGTAGAAGGGATGGGGAAAGATGGGAAAGGGGGATTGGTTTTATCTATAGACTTAAACAAGGCATTTGACAGGGTGGAACATAGCTTTATAGAACAGACAATGGGGAGGTTTGGGTTTGGAGAGAGGATGCAAAAGTGGATAAAATTAATATATGGAAATGCTAAAAGTTGTGTTAAAGTTAATGGGGTGTTAACTGACCCCTTCCCTTTAGAGAGGTCAGTAAGGCAAGGTTGTCCGTTGTCTGCAATATTATACTCAATAACAGCTGAGCCACTGGCGACACTTATAAAAAAAGATAAGGAAATAAAAGGTATTCAAATACCAAAGGGGGGATTGAGTGTAATACACCAATATGCAGATGATACAACTTTTACAGTTAGGGATATAGAGAGTATAAATAAAATAAGAAAACAGATAGAAAAATATGGGGAAGCATCAGGTGCAAAAATAAATGTGGATACATCTGAAATAATGAGTATAGGAGGAGTAAGGGTTGAAGGGTTAGATATTCCATTCAGAATAACAAAATATTTTATAAAAATTTTAGGGGTAAACGTAGGAGAGAATGCAAAAGAGGCAAGGGATGCAACATGGTCAGGGGTGCTAAACAAAATCAAGCAAGTGTTACAGTATTGGAGACTAAGGGAATTAAGACTAAAAGGGAAAGTTGTGGTGGTTAATTCTTTATTGTTATCCAAATGTAATTATGTGTTGGGACTGGGTGTTAAATGGAATAAAAGAGGCTGTGAATAATTTTGTATGGGGTGGGAAAAGAGCAAAAATATCAGCAAACACATTAATAGCAGATTATAGTGAGGGGGGATTAAAATTGGTAGATTTAGATTTGAAAAGGAAGGCAATAAGAGTTAAGACAGTAAAAAAAATATTTATGTGGTAAAGCAGAATATGGTTGGAAGGGGTATATGAGAAAATATTTAAATGAAAGTGGTGATGAAGGAGTGTTTATGGTTTTAAAAAAGCCAATGATTGAAAAATTGCCGTTGTTTTACCAAGAAGTGTTTACTGCATGGGCTGAATTTGTGATAAATGTAAACTATGAATGTGAAAACATAAATCAAATACACAATCAGCCAATTTTTATGAACCCAAGAATAAGGAGGGGAGGGAAAATGCTCTACAACAGACTGTTCATGAGAGCAGGGGTAAGGAAAGTAAAGGATTTGGTGTATGAATATGTAAAGGGTTTCTTACCAAATAGGGCAATATATGATTCTGTGGTGGGGTGGGATGAAAAAATTGACAAAGCAAAAGTGGATGGTGAGTGTGAAAACATTAAAACAAGCCTGCCTGAAAAGTGGGTAGAAGGGATTGAAAGAGAAACTGTTAAAGTGGGAGATTGGGGAATGCCTGAAATGTATATTGTGGAAAATGGGAGAAAAAAGTTTTTGATGGAGATAAATGTGAAAACTATATACAAAATTATGGTCAGAAAGGAAATCAAAGTGCCTGCATCAGAGGCGGTATGGCCAAGACTCTTTCCTGATATGAAGGTAAAGACAATATGGAGAAACTTAAATGTCAAATACAATGGACTGGACTGTGAGAATTTGGACTTTAAGCTACGACACAACAGAATTTATACAAAGGTGGTAATTCATCAAATGAACAAAAATGTGAGTAGAGAATGTGATATATGTGAGACAGAGGCTGAAACTTTGATGCACATTTTCTTTGAGTGCAAAGAACTTGAGGAGTTTCATGCAAAAATGAAAAGACTGATAAAAGATGGAATAGGCAAGGAGTTTGCAGAGGATGAGTGGAAAAAAAATGTTTTTATTTGGAGAACGTATAAATTATAAGGATAGAAAGGTGAATTTTTGGAATTTGATTTTGAGTAATGCAAGATATGCAATATGGGTGAGGAGGAATATGGCATACTTTGAGAGAAAGAAAGTAGATGTGATTGGAATTTTCAAGAGTATTGTTAGAAAGAGTGTGTATATAATGTGGAAATACCTAAGCAAAGAAGAATTTGAAAAAGCATTTGTAGAAGAAAATGGATTTATAAGTACAACTGAAGGGTTAAGTTTAACATTTTGAAAAAACAAGGTTACGTTAAAGTTAGGCAATTAGTTTTGGTTTGGGTTTGAGTGAAGTAATGTGATTAAATTTCAAAGTTGATGCTGTATATGTTAAATATAATTAACATGTAATACGTTTGAAAGTGAATTGTTGGAAATATGATTTATGTTATTATTATTTTTAAGTACTTTTTGATAATAATAAAAAAAAAAAAAAAAAAAAAAAAATGCCCGATCTCGTCTGATCTCGGAAGCTAAGCAGGTTTGGGCCTGGTTAGTACTTGGATGGGAGACCGCCTGGGAATACCAGGTGCTGTAAGCTTTTTGGACATTTTTCACTTAGTATATAATAATTCTGCCTAAAAATAGAGTCAATGCCCGATCTCTGAATATTAGCAGGTTTGGGCCTGGTTAGTACATGGATGGGAGACTGCCTGGGAATACCAGGTGCTTTAATCTTTTTGGAAAATTTCACGAATTATATAATAATCTTTCATTTAAAAAAAAAAGAGTCAATGCCCGATCTCTGAATCTTAGCAGGTTTAGGTCTGGTTAGTACTTGGATGGGAGACCGCCAGGGAATACCAGGTGCTGTAAGCTTTTTGGACATTTTTCACTTAGTATATAATAATTTTGCCAAATAATAGAGTCAATGCCCGATATCTGAATCTTAGCAGGTTTAGGTCTGGTTAGTACTTTGATGAGAGACTGCCTAGGAATACCAGGTGCTTTAAGCTTTTGGGTTTTCTTTCCTACTTATATAATGTACTGGCGATTAGATTGGCTGGTCTTTAAATAGCCATCTCTTTGCAGCAGTCTTCGCTTACGGCCATACCAACCTGGCTATGCCCAATCTCGTCTGATCTCGGAAGCTAAGCAGGTTTGGGCCTGGTTAGTACTTGGATGGGAGACCGCCTGGGAATACCAGGTGCTGTAAGCTTTTTGGACATTTTTCACTTAGTATATAATAATTCTGCCTAAAAATAGAGTCAATGCCCGATCTCTGAATATTAGCAGGTTTGGGCCTGGTTAGTACATGGATGGGAGACTGCCTGGGAATACCAGGTGCTTTAATCTTTTTGGAAAATTTCACAAATTATATAATAATCTTTCATTAAAAAAAAAAAAAAGAGTCAATGCCCGATCTCTGAATCTTAGCAGGTTTAGGTCTGGTTAGTACTTGGATGGGAGACCGCAGGGAATAACAGGTGCTGTAAGCTTTTTGGATATTTTTCACTTAGTATATAATAATTTTGCCAAATAATAGAGTCAATGCCCGATATCTGAATCTTAGCAGGTTTAGGGTCTGGTTAGTACTTTGATGAGAGACTGCCTAGGAATACCAGGTGCTTTAAGCTTTTGGGTTTTCTTTCCTACTTATATAATGTACTGGCGATTAGATTGGCTGGTCTTTAAATAGCCATCTCTTTGCAGCAGTCTTCGCTTACGGCCATACCAACCTGGCTATGCCCAATCTCGTCTGATCTCGGAAGCTAAGCAGGTTTGGGCCTGGTTAGTACTTGGATGGGAGACAGCCTGGGAATACCAGGTGCTGTAAGCTTTTTGGACATTTTTCACTTAGTATATAATCATTTTGCCAAAAAAAATAGTCAATGCCCGATCTCTGAATATTAGCAGGTTTGGGCCTGGTTAGTACATGGATGGGAGACTGCCTGGGAATACCAGGTGCTTTAATCTTTTGGAAAATTTCACGAATTATATAATAATCTTTCATTAAAAAAAAAAAAAAAGAAAGAAAGCGTCAATGCCTGATCTCTGAATCTTAGCAGGTTTAGGTCTGGTTAGTACTTTGATGAGAGACTGCCTAGGAATACCAGGTGCTTTAAGCTTTTGGGTTTTCTATCCTACTTATATAATGTACTGGCGATTAGATTGGCTGGTCTTTAAATAGCCCTCTCTTTGCAGCAGTCTTCGCTTACGTCCATACCAACCTGGCTATGCCCGATCTCGTCTGATCTCGGAAGCTAAGCAGGTTTGGGCCTGGTTAGTACTTGGATGGGAGACCGCCTGGGAATACCAGACCGCCTGGGAATACCAGGTGCTGTAAGCTTTTTGGACATTTTTCACTTAGTATATAATAATTCTGCCAAAAAATAGAGTCAATGCCCGATCTCTGAATATTAGCAGGTTTGGGCCTGGTTAGTACATGGATGGGAGACTGCCTGGGAATACCAGGTGCTTTAATCTTTTTGGAAAATTTCACGAATTATATAATAATCTTTCATTTAAAAAAAAAAAGAGTCAATGCCCGATCTCTGAATCTTAGCAGGTTTAGGTCTGGTTAGTACTTGGATGGGAGACCGCCAGGGAATACCAGGTGCTGTAAGCTTTTTGGACATTTTTCACTTAGTATATAATAATTTTGCCAAATAATAGAGTCAATGCCCGATATCTGAATCTTAGCAGGTTTAGGTCTGGTTAGTACTTTGATGAGAGACTGCCTAGGAATACCAGGTGCTTTAAGCTTTTGGGTTTTCTTTCCTACTTATATAATGTACTGGCGATTAGATTGGCTGGTCTTTAAATAGCCATCTCTTTGCAGCAGTCTTCGCTTACGGCCATACCAACCTGGCTATGCCCAATCTCGTCTGATCTCGGAAGCTAAGCAGGTTTTGGCCTGGTTAGTACTTGGATGGGAGACCGCCTGAGAATACCAGGTGCTGTAAGCTTTTTGGACATTTTTCACTTAGTATATAATAATTTTGCCAAAAAATATAGTCAATGCCCGATCTCTGAATATTAGCAGGTTTGGGCCTGGTTAGTACATGGATGGGAGACTGCCTGGGAATACCAGGTGCTTTAATCT
The DNA here is from genome assembly GCF_003368295.1 of Carassius auratus. Lineage (NCBI taxonomy): Eukaryota > Metazoa > Chordata > Actinopteri > Cypriniformes > Cyprinidae > Carassius > Carassius auratus. The sequence goes on from NW_020529278.1 coordinate 49,962, forward strand.
TTTGGAAAATTTCACGAATTATATAATAATCTTTCATTAAAAAAAAAAAAAAAAAAAAGAAAGCGTCAATGCCCGATCTCTGAATCTTAGCAGGTTTAGGTCTGGTTAGTACTTTGATGAGAGACTGCCTAGGAATACCAGGTGCTTTAAGCTTTTGGGTTTTCTTTCCTACTTATATAATGTACTGGCGATTAGATTGGCTGGTCTTTAAATAGCCCTCTCTCTGCAGTTGTTTTCGCTTACGGCCATACCAACCTGAGAGCGCTAGAGAGCTACAGGAAGTGTTGGCTGCAGTTGGGAGAGGAAGGCTCTCCTCCATTTTGATTTTTCTGTTAGTGTTTGTTTTGTGAGTTGTTTTTGGACTTTTAGTTTATTTTTTGTGTGGTTTTTCAGTTTTAAACCACCTAACAGCAGCATCTTGCTGGCTGGAGGGTGGCTAATTTTTTTGTACAATGGATGGATTATTGGCAAACGACACTGGACTGGCTGGAGAGAGACGCATGGCAAAGGACACCGGACTGGCTGGAGAGACAAGCATGGCAAACGACACTGGACTGGCTGGAGAGAGACACTTGGCAAACGACACCGGACTGGCTGGAGAGAGACGCATGGCAAACAACACTGGACTGGCTGGAGAGCGACGCATGGCAAACAACACTGGACTGGCTGGAGAGAGACGCATGGCAAACGACACTGGACTGGAGTATCGACAACGAGCAGGACGCGGTAAAAATCAAGATGCAAGATATACAATTGGTGAAAGGAAATACTTAAAGGAGGCGACTGTGATTGTGAATGTGGAGAATGTAAGTGAGGTGAGAGCTGTGGATATTATTAAAGTGGTGACGGACAAATGTGGATATGGTAAAATCTTAGCACTGAGGCCAAGACAAGGAAAGGAATATGAACTGACAATGGAAAAAGAAGAAACTTGTGATGAACTGACTGAGGGATTGTTAATTAAAGGAGTGAACTGTGAGATAAAGAAACTGCAAAACAGAGATTATGTTGTCTCTTTCATGCATCTGCCCGTCTACCTTGCTGATGAAGAGATTTTAAATAAACTGGAGGTTTGGGGGGTTTCCCCAATTTCAAAAATAAAGCGGCGTGTTTATCCGGGCACCAGCATCGAGGATGGGACAAGATATGTAAAGGCGCGGTTTCCGAAGGAGGTGGCCTCCCTACCATACAGCACAAAAATAGAAACGGCAGAGGGTCCACAATACTTTCGGGTGATGCACAGGCATCAGGTGAAGACTTGTCGGCTGTGCATGAGCCCAGATCATGTGGTGAAGGACTGCCCGGAGTTTAAGTGCCATAAATGCGAGGAAAGAGGCCACTTCGTGAGAAACTGCAATGCTGTGACGTGCCCGGAGTGCAATTTGGTTTTAAATAAGTGTGAGTGTTGGATGCAGGGTGAGGAGGAGGAGCAGCAGCAGGTGGGCAGGCAGGTGCATGAAAGAGACAACGAGCAGCGAGACGTTGGAGAAAGGGTACGTGGTGAAGGACTGGAATTAAATAAGGATATAGAACAACAGAAAGAGTGTACCGAACCAATCATTCAAACACAACAGGATGGGGGAATTTGGACACAGATGGATTTGACAGACAGCTTGCAAAATGCTTTGGATAATGTGGAACTGGTTGATGAAAGGAATAAAGTACTGAGTGATGCACAACAGGAGGGAATTTAATGTACACCGATGGATGTGACGGACAGTGTGCAAAAGGAGATGGACGCGATAGAAATTAATGATGCTACAAAAGAGTGTGAACAAGGAAAAGAAAATGAGGAGACGCAGGGGAAATCATCAAAAAGAAGAAGATCTGTAAAGGTAATACCTAATCTTGATACTGCAAGAAAAAGAATGCTTAAAGAAGATGGGATTGAGTGTGCAAATAAGTATGAGCTGCTAAAGGGTGTGGAGGAGATGGACTGAGTTTATGGGTTTTATGCATGTTTTTATATGTTTTATGCTTTTAAGAATTGTTACTTTTAATGCTAGAGGGCTTTCGAACGTAGGAATATTTGAAAAAGTGAAAGAAATGTGTAAAGGAGAGGATGTGATTTTATTTCAAGAAACTAACTGCAGGGAAGAGTACATGACTGAAATAAGGAAAAGGTGGAGTGGAGAGATTTTTTATAACAATGGTGATGGGAGGCTGGGAAGAGGAGTTGCGATTTTAATAAAAGAAAACTGTGGGGTATCATGTAAAACAATATATAATGACATAGATGGGAAATGTATTGCGGTTGAAATGGAGTATGAGGAGAAAAAAATTATTGTAGTTAATATTCATGCACCGACTGTAGAGAGCGAAAAGAAGGAATATTTTAATGTATTAAGAGATTTTTTAAAAAAGCATAAAGAAGTTATTATGATGGGTGATTTTAATACTGTTTTCAGTAAATTAGAAATTGGTGAGGGAATGGTTTTTAAAAATGATAAAGGAAGAAAGGAACTGAAATTATTAATGGAAGAAAATAATATGATTGATGTATGGAGAGAAAGAAATGAAAAAAGAAAGAATATTCAAGGAGGCAATTAGTAGGGAATTTTATGTGTAAAACAAGAATTGATTTTATTTTATGTACAAGGAACATTGAAGGTTTTATCGGTAACATTAAATATGTGGAATCAAGCTTAAGTGACCATAAACCACTTTTTATACAAGTAGACTGGAGTTCAGTGAAAAGAGGGCCGGGTGTATGGGTTTTAAATGTAGAGGTTTTGAAGAATGAGGAATATGTGTTAAGTATTAAAGAAATAATTAAAAAAGAAAAGGAGAATGAAATGTACAGTGAAGATAAAAGGATATGGTGGGAAAATGTTAAATATTTAGTAAAAAAAATTCACGATAAAGTATTGCAAATTGATACAGATGTGTAAGAGGAAGAAGGAGAGAGAAATAAGAGAAAAATTGGAAAATGAATTAAATGAGAATGGTAAAAAGATATACAAAAAATAAAAGAATTGGAGGGATTATTGAAAGACATGGAAGAGGAAAAATATGAAGGTGCAAGACTAAGGAGTAAAGCTAAATATACTGTGGAGGGTGAAAAATGTACAAAGTTTTTCTTTGATCTAGAAAAAATAAGAGGGAAAGCTGGAATGATTAAAGAAACAAGAGGGAAAAATGGTGTAGTGGTGGAAACAAATGAGGAAATATTAAAAGAAGTAAAAGCTTATTATGAAATTCTGTTTAGTACTGAGAGTTGAAAGAAGAAGAGAAATTGGAGTTACTAAATCAAATAAAAACAACAGTAGGAGAAGTAGACAAAAAAGAGTGTGATGAAGAGATAAGGGAAGAAGAGGTAAAAAGAGCAATAAGTGAATTGAACAAAAATAAAAGTCCAGGTATAGATGGTTTGGGGAGTGAATTTTATATAGTTTTTAAAGATTTTTTAACCAGTATTTTAAAAGAAGTATATGAAGACATTTTTAAAAAAGAGGAAATGAATCAGAGAATGGGGATGGGATTAATAAAGTTGATATATAAAAGAAAAGGAGATAAAGTAGACCTAAAAAATTATAGACCAATTACAATGCTGAATACAGATCTGAAAATTTTAACAAAAGTTTTAGCCAATAGATTGAAAGAGGTAATACCAACCATAATTAAAACAAACCAAGTGTATGGAGTAAAAGGGAAAGATATAGCGGATACAACTTTAAGTTTAATAGATAGAATAAGATATATGAAAGAAAAAAACAAAAAAGGATATGTTATTAGTTTGGATTTTGAAAAGGCCTTTGATAGAGTGGAGCATGATTATTTATTTGGAATTTTAAGAAGGTACGGGTTTGGGGATAATTTTGTCAAGTGGATTACAATTTTATACAGGGGAGCAATAACAAGAATACAGTGTAACGGTTTTTTAACAGAATGTTTTAAAATTACTAGGTCAATAAGACAAGGATGTCCTTTATCAGCGCTTTTATATTATTTTGCAGAACCATTGGGATTAGTTGTTAAAATAGATGAAGACATAAGAGGGATAAACATTGAAGGAAGTGGGGGAAATGAAAAAATATTTCAATATGCAGACGATACAACAATAATAGTTAAGGATATAGAGAGTGTTAATAAAGTAATGGAAGTAGTACAGATGTTTTGTAGGGGATCAGGAGGCAAGTTAAATGAAGAAAAAACAACATATGTGAGATTTGGAGGAGTAAATGTTTTAACTGATTATTTTAATTTTAAAGAAACAAAAGAAATAAGGATTTTAGGTGTTCTAATGGGAAAAGACGAAAGGAATGTTAAAAAAAAAATGTGGGAAGAAATAGTAGGAGGAATTGAAAGAAGGTTAATTTTTTGGAAATTGAGGACTTTAAGTTTAAAAGGGAAGGTTTTAATTTTAAATGTGTTAATGGTGTCAAAGTTGTGGTATGTTTTATATGTGACTGCTATGCCAATGTGGGTGGAGAAAAGGTTGAAAAAATGTTTTTTTTTTTTATTTTTTATGGAATAGTAAACCGTCAAGAATTGCATATAGTACATTAATAGGAGAAGTAGGGAAAGGAGGGATGGGATTAATTGATGTTGAACAGAGAAAAAATAGCTTAAGAGTTAAAATAGTAAAAAAATATCTAGATGATGGTCACAAAACAGCATGGAAAAAGACAATGGAATATTTTTTAAACAAATGTGGGGATTTTAACATGGGGGATGGGATTTTATGGATCAAAACTAAGAATTGGATGACAGAGTGCTTACCAGAGTTTTATAGGGAAATGTTTAGTGCCTGGGGAAAATTTTTAGACAAAGTAGAGTATGATCCACATGGGAGAGAAAACATTTTAAATCAACCTCTGTTTTTAAACAAAAACATTTTAAAACAAGACAAAGAATTGTTTTTAAAGAAATGGATGGATGTGGGGATAACAAGAGTGAGAGATGTTTTATATGAATTTAAAGAAGGATTTTTACTGACACAATGTATTGTGAATGCAATGGAAGAGGCAAAAGAAGATTACAGTGAACAAGAAATAAAAAATAAATATGAAATCATTAAAAATGCAATACCTAAAGAGTGGATTAAAAGAATAGAAAGTATGGAAGGAGAACCAAAAGAGAAATGTATTAATGTGAAATTAGGGGAAAAACTGTATGATTTTAAGGAATGTACTGTGACAATGATTTATTGTGCTTTTAGAGATGATGTTTTTAAAGAGCTGATTGTAAATGGATACTGGGTGCAGAAATTCAAAGATTTAAAAAAAGAGTAAATATGGAGAAACATGATGGGGAAATGTGTGGAAACAAAATTGGAATGTTTGGAGTATTTTATAAGGCATAAAGTGGTTTTTACTGATGTTATTTTAAATAAAATAGGAATGGAAGAAAATGCTCTGTGTAAAGTGTGCCAGGAACAGGAAGAGGGGATTTTACATATGTTTTTACATTGTAGAGAGCTAGAGGATTTTTTAAGGAAATGTAAATGTTTAATTAAAGATGTGGCGGAGGAGTGGGATGAAAATGTAATGGAATGGAACAGAGTTGTGATGTTTGGTTGGGAAAAAAAGTGTAAAAACAAAAGTTTCATTAATCTGTGTGTAATGCTAATGAAAAGTGCAATATGGGACAGAAGAACTGTGGCTAAAAAGGAAAAAATTGTGTTGGATGTTTGGAGTGTGTTTAAAAGAAAAACAGAATTATATATTGAAAAACTGTATGTGTACTTTAAAGGTGTAAAGAATTTAGACTCTTATTATGATGTTTTTACCCCAAAAGATTGTTGTGTTATAAATGATTTAATGTGGAAGTTGCCAGAAAGTGGAAGAGTTTTTTAACCCTTGTGCATCCTTGAGGACATTTTTGGCTTTTTCAGTTTTTTTTTTTTTTATAACTTTGCCTGTGTTAATGCTAACTGCATAAAAGTTGCCACAGGTGTGTATTTTTAATATTTCACCTTCATTTCCTTTAAAAAATCTATTTTCTACTAGGTACACAAAATACTTCCTCTCAGGACCTTTTGGACAAAAATGTCCCCATTGAAACCCATTAAATCTGCTATTTTTAATCCCGGTGCCATTCAACTATAAAATGACGCAATCTTTGTTAACAGGCTTTCATTCTGTTGGCAAGGCTTCAAAATTTAAATTTTTACTATTTTTTTACCAGATGGTGCCATTTTTTCAGGTTTTCAAAGAAAATTATCGCTTTATTGTTGTTTACGGCTGTTTTCGGCTTATGCATATTATAGAGCCAATTAGATATTTTATGAAGCTATAATAGTGTGGGTGTGTTGGTATGGATGTCAGAGTGTGGTTTGTATGTGTGTACTGAAAATGTTGTGTGTGTGTGTGAACAGTTTGAATGAAAATATATATATATTGTACTCGAAATCACAAATCCCACCTCATGTAAATAAGTCATACAGAGTCATAGACCCTCTCATGCGAAAACTGAATAAAGTCAAAAAGTTTTGAAGAGCTTTGAAGATTTTTTTTCATTCAAACACATTTCTTATTACTTGTTTGCACTTTTTCATTTGTTATTATTTTTGTTCAAAGATAAAAGGTGAGCTTGATTTTGATGTAGTAGTTCAGAAGCCCCTCAAAACCTTGTTTTTGTTTTCACCTCGAGAAAATGGTGATTGTTTTGTCTGGTAGATTTTAGTTGAGACAGGTGCTTTCACAGCCAAACCTATAAATATCAGTGGCTTGAGGGCCTTGTCATTTCATAGTTTGCAAGATGAAGAGACGTTTCACAGCAAGGGAAGCTCTGGATCTAGTTGTGGCCACCAACAGTGAGCACCCGGCTACATGTGAAAGTGAGGATGAAGAGTTGACTTCAGAAGATGAAGTCAAGTTTGCATTAGAGTCTGACTCTGATAGCTCTTGTTCCTCTGATGAAAGCACTGAGAGCGAGGACACAGAAGAGACTGCAGATCTTCAGTGGATTTCAAAAAATGGGCAGATTCTCTGGTCTTCCACTCACACTGAGACGCTGCGCTACAATCCTGCCAAGGGTATGACCCCGGGTCCCACACACTATGCAACTGCCCGCATCACAACTTTGCAGTCCTGCTTCGACCTCTTCATCACCGAAGAAATCATTCAGCTTCTTCTGGAGAACACTAATTTACACGGGAGGCGTTTTGTGACAGATTGGATTGATTTCGATTCCACTGACATTCAGGCATACATCGGGCTGCTGATTCTGGCTGGCGTGTACAAGTCCCGAAATGAATCAACAAGAAGCCTGTGGGATGTGGAAAACGGACGTTCCATTTTCCGAGCCACCATGTCCCATCGTAAATTCAAGCTCCTGAGCTCCACCCTGAGGTTCGATGATAGGATGACACGACCTGCACGTTACATGCATGACAAGCTGGCTGCATTTCGGACCATCTGGGAGAAGTGGACACATCGCCTTCCCCTGCTGTTCAACCCAGGCCAGGATGTCTGTGTGGATGAGCAGCTCGTCCCTTTCAAAGGCAGATGCAGATTTCGCCAGTACATGCCCAGCAAGCCTGCCAAGTATGGCATAAAAATTTGGGTCACCTGTGATGTCACCACATCCTATGCATGGAAGTTGCAAATTTACACGGGGAAGTCTCCTGGAAGTCCTGCGGAGGTGAACCAAGGAAAAAGGGTCATTCTGGAAATGACGGAGGGGCTCCAGGGGAACACTGTGACCTGCGACAATTTTTTCACCTCCTATGGACTGGCGGAGGAGCTTCTAAAGAGGAAGATGGCCCTAGTTGGCACAATTCACAGGAACAAGCCAGAGCTTCCCCCACAGCTGCTGCAAATAAAGCATAGAGCACTTCTGTCCTCCCTCTTTGCTTTTACTAAGACGCACACAGCTGTGTCTTACGTACCCAAACGAGGGAAGAATGTGCTGCTCCTTAGCACCAAGCACCGCGAGCCAGCTGTGAGCGACACTGAAAAAAAGAAGCCAGTGATCATTACAGACTACAACCGCTGCAAAGGAGGTGTCGACAACCTGGACAAGGAATGTGTCATTATGCTTCAGTTACACACATTTATTCTTACTGCAAAATGCTTTTAGTATTCAGTATTTTTTGTATCTATATATTCAGTGTTGTAGTTTTTTGAAAGAGGAAAAGAATATTTTGTTTATTTTTATTCTTACTGCATAGTTCCTTTATAATTTAGTATTTCTTGCATTTCTATACACAATATTATATTTTTGTGAATGATGAGAAGAATATTTCGTTTATTTCTTCTTTTGCAGGTTGTTGGCACCTACAGCTGTAGGAGAAGAACATGTCGGTGGCCAGTGGTTCAGTGGTGTAGATGTGTCTTCCTTCAACTCCTTTGTACTGTGGTCAGCCGTGGATCCCTCCTGGAACCAGGGCAAAACATTTAGACGGAGGCTGTTTTTGGAGGAACTGGGGAAAGCACTTGTGATGCCGCAAATATCACGAAGACAGCGCATCCCCCGCACACCATCTACGTCCACCACAATGGAGGATCAACAGCAGGGAGACCCAAACACCAAAAAGAGGAAGGTCTGCACGTTCTGCACTGACAAAAAGAAAAAAAGTGCTTCCACCTGCAACAAGTGTGGCAAGCATATATGCAAAGTCCACACAATCACATACTGCAGCTCCTGCTGTGTGTGAATTCCCTCATAGTAGGCACATGCCTACTATTTCTGTTATCTGTTCCCTAATTCCCTCTGCATAAATGTCTACTATTTCTATTCTGAGTGTTCTCGAGTTTTGCACAATAAATCTTGTTCTTGTTCAAAGTGATCTTGTATTTTTGCTTTATTTATAGAGCAATATAAGATATATTCTATCAAAAAGTAAAAACTTTGGAGGATAATAGGAGTAATAAAACTATGATTTTACTTGGACATTTTTGTCCTTTATGGACCTGAGTGGTAGTTTTTATTTTAAATATGTTACTGCATAAAAATATGAAAGCATAAAAATGTATGTTGTTGTTAACCATTGACATATCCAAGGATGTAATATTTAAAGGAAAAAAAAAACTGCTTAGCATTTAGTATATGAAAATGTTTTATTATTATTATAATTTTTATAAAAATCAACAGTGGCATTATGTAAAGAAACCGGCATTTAAGGTGTTAAAATTCTGAAAATTAATGAATGTTTGGTAATTATGATTAGAACTGATGCTGGAAAAAAATCTAAGTCAGTGAAAGTGGAAAAAAATATTAATCTATAATATTTTTTTGACACTTTTTTGACAAGGACATTTTTGTCCTTTATTGGCCTGAGTGGTAGTTTTATTTTTAAACTGACACTGCAAAAAAAATATAAATGCCTCCAAATTAATATTGTTGTTAATAATTAACATATCAAAGACTGAAATTATCAAAGAAATGAAATCTGCTTAGGATTCACTATATGGAAAATAATAATAATTATTATTATTTTTATTTAAAACAACAGTGGCATTATGTAGAGAAACCATCATTTAAAGGGTTAAAATTCTGAAAATTAATGAATGTTTGGTAATTATGAATAGAACTGATGCTAGTAAAAATCTAAGTCAGTGAAAGTGGAGAAAAATATTAATCTATAATATTTTTATGACACTTTTTTGACATGGACATTTTTGTCCTTTATGGACCTGAGAGGTAGCTTTTTTTTTTAAATCTGATACTGCATAAAAAATATGAATGCATAAAAATTAATGTTGTTGTTAATCATTGACATTTCCAAGGCTGTAATAAGCAAAGAAAAAATAATCTGCTTAGCATTTAGTAAATTGAAAATAATTAAAAAAAAAAAATTTTTCATAAAAAAAACAACAGTGGCATTGTGTAAACAAACCAGCATTTAAAGGGTTAAAATTCTGAAAATTAATGAATGTTTGGTCATTATGATTAAGGCTGATTCTGGTTAAAAAAAATGGCGTCAGTGAAAGTGGAAAAAAATATAAATCTATAATATTTTTATGACACTTTTTGGACATGGACATTTTTGTCCCCTATGAACCTATGTGTAACTTTTTTTTAATTGATGCACAAGGGTTAAATTATCGATATAAAGGAAAGATGTGTAATGTAGAGATGTGTAAAGACGATGTTCTGTATTTTCTATTTGAATGTGTTTAATCTATTGTATTTTATTGATTGAAATTACTTAATTAAAAAAAAAAAAAAAAAAAAAAAAGGCTATGCCCGATCTCGTCTGATCTCGGAAGCTAAGCAGGTTTGGGCCTGGTTAGTACTTGGATGGGAGACCGCCTGGGAATACCAGGTGCTGTAAGCTTTTTGGACATTTTTCACTTAGTATATAATAATTTTGCCAAAAAATAGAGTCAGTGCCCGATCTCTGAATATTAGCAGGTGTGGGCCTGGTTAGTACATGGATGGGAGACTGCCTGGGAATACCAGGTGCTTTAATCTTTTTGGAAAATTTCACGAATTATATAATAATCTTTCATTAAAAAAAAAAAAAAAAAAAAAAAAGAGTCAATGCCCGATCTCTGAATCTTAGCAGGTTTAGGTCTGGTTAATACTTGGATGGGAGACCGCCTGGGAATACCAGGTGCTGTAAGCTTTTTGGACATTTTTCACTTAGTATATAATAATTTTGCCAAATAATAAAGTCAATGCCCGATCTCTGAATCTTAGCAGGTTTGGGCCTGGTTAGTACATGGATGGGAGACTGCCTGGGAATACCAGGTGCTTTAATCTTTTGGAAAATTTCATGAATTATATAATAATCTTTCATAAAAAAAAAAAAAAAAAAAAAAAAGAAAGAAACAGTAAATACCCGATCTCTGAATCTTAGCAGGTTTAGGTCTGGTTAGTACTTTGATGAGAGACTGCCTAGGAATACCAGGTGCTTGAAGCTTTTGGGTTTTCTTTCCTACTTATATAATGTACTGGCGATTAGATTGGCTGGTCTTTAAATAGCCCTCTCTTTGCAGCAGTTTTCGCTTACGGCCATACCAACCTGGCTATGCCCGATCTCGTCTGATCTCGTAAGCTAAGCAGGTTTGGGCCTGGTTAGTACTTGGATGGGAGACCGCCTGGGAATACCAGGTGCTGTAAGCTTTTTGGACATTTTTTCACTTAGTATATAATAATTTTGCCAAATAATAAAGTCAATGCCCGATCTCTGAATCTTAGCAGGTTTGGGCCTGGTTAGTACATGGATGGGAGACTGCCTGGGAATACCAGGTGCTTTAATCTTTTTGGAAAATTTCACTAATTATATAATAATCTTTCATTAAAAAAAAAAAAAAAAAAGAGTCAATGCCCGATCTCTGAATCTTAGCAGGTTTAGGTCTGGTTAGTACTTGGATGGGAGACCGCCTGGGAATACCAGGTGCTGTAAGTTTTTGGGACATTTTTCACTTAGTATATAATAATTTTGCCAAATAATAAAGTCAATGCCCGATCTCTGAATCTTAGCAGGTTTGGGCCTGGTTAGTACATGGATGGGAGACTGCCTGGGAATACCAGGTGCTTTAATCTTTTGAAAAAATTTCACGAATTATATAATAATCTTTCATAAAAAAAAAAAAAAAAAAAAAAAAAAAAAAAAAAAAAAGAAACAGTAAATGCCCGATCTCTGAATCTTAGCAGGTTTAGGTCTGGTAGTACTTTGATGAGAGACTGCCTAGGAATACCAGGTGCTTGAAGCTTTTGGGTTTTCTTTCCTACTTATATAATGTACTGGCGACTAGATTGGCTGGGCTTTAAATAGCCCTCTCTTTGCAGCAGTTTTCGCTTACGGCCATACCAACCTGGCTATGCCCGATCTCGTCTGATCTCGGAAGCTAAGCAGGTTTCGGCCTGGTTAGTACTTGGATGGGAGACCGCCTGGGAATACCAGGTGCTGTAAGCTTTTTGGACATTTTTCACTTAGTATATAATAATTTTGCCAAAAAATAGAGTCAATGCCCGATCTCTGAATATTAGCAGGTTTGGGCCTGGTTAGTACATGGATGGGAGACTGCCTGGGAATACCAGGTGCTTTAATCTTTTTAGAAAATTTCACAAATTATATAATAATCTTTCATAAAAAAAAAAAAAAAAAAAGAGTCAATGCCCGATCTCTGAATCTTAGCAGGTTTAGGTCTGGTTAGTACTTGGATGGGAGACCGCCAGGGAATACCAGGTGCTGTAAGCTTTTTGAACATTTTTCACTTAGTATATCATAATTTTGCCAAATAATAGAGTCAATGCCCGATATCTGAATCTTAGCAGGTTTAGGTCTGGTTAGTACTTTGATGAGAGACTGCCTAGGAATACCAGGTGCTTTAAGCTTTTGGGTTTTCTTTCCTACTTATATAATGTACTGGCGATTAGATTGGCTGGTCTTTAAATAGCCATCTCTTTGCAGCAGTCTTCGCTTACGGCCATACCAACCTGGCTATGCCCGATCTCGTCTGATCTCGGAAGCTAAGCAGGTTTGGGCCTGGTTAGTACTTGGATGGGAGACCGCCTGGGAATACCAGGTGCTGTAAGCTTTTTGGACATTTTTCACTTAGTATATAATAATTTTGCCAAAAAATAGAGTCAGTGCCCGATCTCTGAATATTAGCAGGTGTGGGCCTGGTTAGTACATGGATGGGAGACTGCCTGGGAATACCAGGTGCTTTAATCTTTTTGGAAAATTTCACGAATTATATAATAATCTTTCATTAAAAAAAAAAAAAAAAAAAAAAAAGAGTCAATGCCCGATCTCTGAATCTTAGCAGGTTTAGGTCTGGTTAATACTTGGATGGGAGACCGCCTGGGAATACCAGGTGCTGTAAGCTTTTTGGACATTTTTCACTTAGTATATAATAATTTTGCCAAATAATAAAGTCAATGCCCGATCTCTGAATCTTAGCAGGTTTGGGCCTGGTTAGTACATGGATGGGAGACTGCCTGGGAATACCAGGTGCTTTAATCTTTTGGAAAATTTCATGAATTATATAATAATCTTTCATAAAAAAAAAAAAAAAAAAAAAAAAAAAAAAAAGAAAGAAACAGTAAATACCCGATCTCTGAATCTTAGCAGGTTTAGGTCTGGTTAGTACTTTGATGAGAGACTGCCTAGGAATACCAGGTGCTTGAAGCTTTTGGGTTTTCTTTCCTACTTATATAATGTACTGGCGATTAGATTGGCTGGTCTTTAAATAGCCCTCTCTTTGCAGCAGTTTTCGCTTACGGCCATACCAACCTGGCTATGCCCGATCTCGTCTGATCTCGTAAGCTAAGCAGGTTTGGGCCTGGTTAGTACTTGGATGGGAGACCGCCTGGGAATACCAGGTGCTGTAAGCTTTTTGGACATTTTTCACTTAGTATATAATAATTTTGCCAAATAATAAAGTCAATGCCCGATCTCTGAATCTTAGCAGGTTTGGGCCTGGTTAGTACATGGATGGGAGACTGCCTGGGAATACCAGGTGCTTTAATCTTTTTGGAAAATTTCACTAATTATATAATAATCTTTCATTAAAAAAAAAAAAAAAAAAAGAGTCAATGCCCGATCTCTGAATCTTAGCAGGTTTAGGTCTGGTTAGTACTTGGATGGGAGACCGCCTGGGAATACCAGGTGCTGTAAGTTTTTGGGACATTTTTCACTTAGTATATAATAATTTTGCCAAATAATAAAGTCAATGCCCGATCTCTGAATCTTAGCAGGTTTGGGCCTGGTTAGTACATGGATGGGAGACTGCCTGGGAATACCAGGTGCTTTAATCTTTTGAAAAAATTTCACGAATTATATAATAATCTTTCATAAAAAAAAAAAAAAAAAAAAAAAAAAAAAAAAAAAAAAAAAAGAAACAGTAAATGCCCGATCTCTGAATCTTAGCAGGTTTAGGTCTGGTAGTACTTTGATGAGAGACTGCCTAGGAATACCAGGTGCTTGAAGCTTTTGGGTTTTCTTTCCTACTTATATAATGTACTGGCGACTAGATTGGCTGGGCTTTAAATAGCCCTCTCTTTGCAGCAGTTTTCGCTTACGGCCATACCAACCTGGCTATGCCCGATCTCGTCTGATCTCGGAAGCTAAGCAGGTTTCGGCCTGGTTAGTACTTGGATGGGAGACCGCCTGGGAATACCAGGTGCTGTAAGCTTTTTGGACATTTTTCACTTAGTATATAATAATTTTGCCAAAAAATAGAGTCAATGCCCGATCTCTGAATATTAGCAGGTTTGGGCCTGGTTAGTACATGGATGGGAGACTGCCTGGGAATACCAGGTGCTTTAATCTTTTTAGAAAATTTCACAAATTATATAATAATCTTTCATAAAAAAAAAAAAAAAAAAAAAAAAAAAAGAGTCAATGCCCGATCTCTGAATCTTAGCAGGTTTAGGTCTGGTTAGTACTTGGATGGGAGACCGCCAGGGAATACCAGGTGCTGTAAGCTTTTTGAACATTTTTCACTTAGTATATCATAATTTTGCCAAATAATAGAGTCAATGCCCGATATCTGAATCTTAGCAGGTTTAGGTCTGGTTAGTACTTTGATGAGAGACTGCCTAGGAATACCAGGTGCTTTAAGCTTTTGGGTTTTCTTTCCTACTTATATAATGTACTGGCGATTAGATTGGCTGGTCTTTAAATAGCCATCTCTTTGCAGCAGTCTTCGCTTACGGCCATACCAACCTGGCTATGCCCGATCTCGTCTGATCTCGGAAGCTAAGCAGGTTTGAGCCTGGTTAGTACTTGGATGGGAGACCGCCTGGGAATACCAGGTGCTGTAAGCTTTTTGGACATTTTTCACTTGGTATATAATAATTTTGCCAAAAAAATATAGTCAATGCCCGATCTCTGAATATTAGCAGGTTTGGGCCTGGTTAGTACATGGATGGGAGACTGCCTGGGAATACCAGGTGCTTTAATCTTTTGGAAAATTTCACGAATTATATAATAATCTTTCATTAAAAAAAAAAAAAAAAAAAAAAAAAAAAAAAGAAAGCGTCAATGCCCGATCTCTGAATCTTAGCAGGTTTAGGTCTGGTTAGTACTTTGATGAGAGACTGCCTAGGAATACCAGGTGCTTTAAGCTTTTGGGTTTTCTTTCCTACTTACATAATGTACTGGCGATTAGATTGGCTGGTCTTTAAATAGCCCTCTCTCTGCAGTTGTTATCGCTTACGGCCATACCAACCTGGCTATGCCCGATCTCGTCTGATCTCGGAAGCTAAGCAGGTTTGGGCCTGGTTAGTACTTGGATGGGAGACCGCCTGGGAATACCAGGTGCTGTAAGCTTTTTGGACATTTTTCACTTAGTATATAATAATTTTGCCAAAAAATATAGTCAATGCCCGACCTCTGAATATTAGCAGATTCGGGCATGGTTTACTTCATGGATGGGAGACTGCCTGGGAATACCAGGTGCTTTAATCTTTTTGGAAAATTTCACGAATTATATAATAATCTTTCATTAAAAAAAAAAAAGAGTCAATGCCCGATCTCTGAATCTTAGCAGGTTTAGGTCTGGTTAGTACTTGGATGGGAGACCGCCAGGGAATACCAGGTGCTGTAAGCTTTTTAGACATTTTTCACTTAGTATATAATAATTTTGCCAAATAATAGAGTCAATGTCCGATCTCTGAATCTTAGCAGGTTTAGGTCTGGTTAGTACTTTGATGAGAGGCTGCCTAGGAATACCAGGTGCTTTAAGCTTTTGGGTTTTCTTTCCTACTTATATAATGTACTGGCGATTAGATTGGCTGGTCTTTAACCCTTTAGGCGCCAGAGTTTTTTTCCTAAAACGTTCGATTTTGACATCTTAATTTCAAAAGGCTATATCTTAAAATTTATAAAAGATAAAGACTTTCTGTCAATTATAAAAATATTAAGGATGACCCAATGTTAATGTAGGGATTTTATTTTCCCATCTAATTTGCATATTATGACGTCATATGGGGTGGTCATCTTGAATTATAGAATTTTCATGAAAAGTCACATGTTTAAATTATAAAATGGAGCACTTCTTTCCCCAAAAAAATGTCCCTCACCTTCTGTGTGCTATATTGCACAATACTGAATGCTCAGATAAATAGTAAGCAGTAAACAAACTGTGTAAATCATTACTAATAAATGGTAGAAACAAACCGAATATATGTAGCGGTTGGGATTTTCAATTTACTACATGCAGCAGGCACTCTGATTTCATGTATGGGGCACATATATATTATTCATATGACACACAAACACAAGTAGACAAGACCTGATTAGTTCAAAAGCTCTGCCCCGTGTCACATCGCCTCTGCTTCTGCTATGAGCAGTGCGGCCAGATCTGCCTCATGCACGTGTAGCCGGCGTGGTCTGCACTTCGCCGACTACTGCGTTGTGTTCTGGTGCACTGATGACAGGACACCGACTTTCCTCAAGGCACTTTATTCGGCTCACTGTTAAATTTCAAAGAGAGCAATAATTCAGGATTCAATCCTCGAATTAGAATCAGCCTCTCTCAATCACGTAGAATGCAGACTAAACATTTAATCACATACAAAAATCAGAAAATAAAATACAAAAGAATAATTAAACATATCACATTAGGCATAGATATATATAATGTGTATGTGCCATATTGCATGTTATCTCTGTTCACCACACTGGGCTTTTAGCTCTTACATTAACATTTTGCAACATGAAATAAACTATCTTTTCAATAATTAATACATATACAGTTATATGCACAAAGCAACATGTACATGCTTTACATCTGGGCTTTGTAGTGCAATTGAACATTAATCAATACAAGAAAACGTTTTAAATGAACACATTATATTCATAACCTGGTATTGGGAGTACATACCTGTTAAATTTCAAAGAGAGCAATAATTCAGGATTCAATCCTTGAATTAGAATCAGCCTAACATAAGAAAAAGGACAACTGAAACGTGGGCTGTGACACAAGAGGATAGAATGACGATCACTAACGTACAGCTAAACAAAACACGTTTCTCAAACTCTCAAAACAGCAAAATTCTCGACACATCTCAATTAAATGTAAGTGCACTCATCATAAATTACACATACAAGTTACCATGTGCTCTGAAACTAGTTTTAACAGGTATATCTCAATCTTTACATTGCACTAACGTGAACACATACCTCTCTCAATCACGTAGAATGCAGACTGAGAAAAGAACGCTAAAATCCAGTATATGACCTCACATCCAATAGAGGGCGCACATACACAAAAAAATAACTCTCCCAATACCTATAGAGCTACAATGACATAACTGAACAATATAGTATTTTGGTGAAATAAACTCACAAACAATAGAAAATAAAAAATAAAAGGTTGCAAAAATATATGTCATTCTTTGACCTGTTACATTCACCCCTCTTTAATTTCACCAAAATCCTGAGCACGCATAGGGTAGAAAAGAAAGAAAACATACAAAACAAAACAAACAAAACAAAACGCTTGTTCACTTGGTCCAAGATAACACTGGGACTCCATTCCCCATCCACAGCATATAAAGCTACTTACAAAGTAAGTTGAAAGAAAACAGCAGTTGATCAGGCTACTGCCCCTTCTAGTGAATATGATGCCTTTTACACCATATTAGATCTCGGAACACTTTCCCTCCAATATGAACATCTCATGACTCAAGTCATACTAAAGTTGACAAAGAAAAATATCTGAATCTCTATTTTTTTTCTAAAATAAAGAAAGTAAAGACAGTGACCTCCTATTGACCCCTTTTACAAAATTCTTGGTGAGTGGTTTTTGCACCATGTTCTCTATCAGGCGATTGACTGCCTTAACAACCCTGCCAGTACGTGTCCTGACAACCGGTCTCTCAGGCCCTTGTGCCTGGGTGGGTGTGTGACTATCAGTCATTGTAACAGGTGAGGTGCCATCATGGGACTCGGTCTCATCTAAGTCAGCGACATTAATTGGGGCGGCAGAGTCAATGTCAGTTATGTGCAAATCAGGGGACACACTGGAACCCAACAAGTCTCTCACAGGTGAGTATTTGGTTCCTCCTTGGCTTCTGACCTCACTAAACTGGGCTCTCGTGGGTGTCAGTTGAACAGACTCTCTGGACAGAGAGTGGGGTATCTCATTCTCCATCTCAGACTCAACAGCTTCTCCCATAGACTCAGACTCAGCAACAGATGACGCGTTTAACCAGGAGCAGGTACGGTCCTCGGAAGCGTCTACTGCCAGGCCACTCAAGGCATCAACAGAACGAGGCTGGAACTCACTAGCCACATCTGAGGCAGCTTCATCCATCTCCTCCCCGCTTTGTTCGGGCACAGGTAAGAAGCTCACATCCAACATCAGATTCCGATGGACGACTTTGGTTTTCCCACTCTCATCCCTGACTTTGTAAACGTGTGTCTGAGGGTTCCGGTCTATGATGGTATACATAGTGGGCTCCCACTTGTCCATTAACTTCCTCTTCCCTCTCTCCGCTTTATTAGCAAGCAAAACTCGGTCGCCAATGTTCAAGTGGGTTCCACGCACTCTCTTGTTGTAGCCATCAGCTTGATGTTGCTGTCCTTTCCTCGCATGCTGCTGAACTATGCTGGCAGCCACATGGAGGTTCGCCATCAGCTTCTCTGCATAGGTCTTATAATTTACCACGACTGGATCCTTCAAAACTTGTTTGAAGACCATATCTACCGGGAGTCTGGGGACTCGACCATACATCAAATAGAATGGAGGATATCCAGTTGTTTCATGAGTGGTGGCATTATACGCAAAAGTCAAAGTCTGTATTTGTTGGACCCAGTGTTGTTTAGCTGACAGGGGTAGGGAACGCAACATACTGCCAAGCGTCCTATTGAACCTTTCGGTTTGCCCATTTCCCATGGGATGGTATGCTGTTGTGTGTGTTTTCACGATCCCTGTGAGGCTGAGGAGTTCGGCGATGAGTTTGCTTTCAAAATTGGCTCCCTGATCAGAATGTATCCGCTCTGGAAAACCGTAGATGCAGAATACATTATCCCATAACTTCTTTGCTATTTGCTTTGCAGTTTGGTTGACGCAGGAGAATGCATGGGCCAATTTTGTGAAGTGGTCTGTTATGACTAACACATCCACAGATCTTTGCTTACAGTCCTCGGCACTCCAAAAATCAATGCACACTAGTTCCATGGGTGCCGATGTATGAATGCTCTCCAAGGGAGCACGGGCAGCCGGTTCAGGGGTCTTTGCAAGGATACAACGTCGGCAGCATTTCACATATTCCTTGATGTCTCTTCCCATTTGCGGCCAAAAGAAACGCTGTCGGGCAAAATGTGCTGTTCTAGCCTGCCCTTGATGCCCAGCGAGGTCATGCACACCAGCGAGAGCCTTGGCCTTCAAGCTAACAGGCAGCACAAACTGATACCTCTTCTCTCTACTTAATGGGTCTTTGGTTACCCTATATAGGACTCCATCCTGAACTTTTAGATGATGCCACTGCTTGCACAGTGTCTGGGCCGTAAGAGCCAACCCACGTCTCTTTCGCCTAGGTGGTGGCTCACCCCTCTGAACGAGTGGCAGGACCTCCCTGATAACAGGATCCGTCTCCTGGCTGTGCCTTAGTTCACCGATGGAGAGGGCTGGAAGTGTGTCTTGTCCTGAAAGCACCGCCTGGGGTAGAGCACTGAGAAACTGTGTTGCTCTTATCTCTGCTCCCCTTTCCCACTCTATGTGAGCTTCACAAGCAGATCTTACATGCAAGGGTTCTTGACTGCCGGCCAACCTATCTCGAGTGGTGCCCATGGTTACGCAGCAGCTTGCATCGTTTGCCTGGAGACACTGGGTCTTACACCGGAAAAGATCCTGGACTTTCTCCTCCTTGGTTCCCTCCGCTTCAGCCAAAAGACTTTCATATGGCTCATTGATCAACCTTTGACTCACTGATTTAGCAAAAGGATCTCTACTTAGGGCATCCGCCACAACATTCTTTACCCCAGGGATGTGTTTGATGCTGAAGGTGTATGGGGAAAGCTTTGCCACCCACCTCTGTTCGCAAGCGTCAAGTTTTGGTTTGGTCATTATATAGGTCAAAGGATTATTGTCGGTCCACACTGTAAAAGTGTGGCCCTTCAACCAGTGGCTAAATTTTTCACAAACACTCCATTTGAGCGCCAAGAACTCCAGGGGGTGGGCAGGATACCTCTTTTGTGAGCCAGTGAGGGTCTTGCTGGCAAAGGCGATTGGGCGTGCCTTCATTTCCCCTTCTGGTATCTGGGACAGAACTGCCCCAAGGCCGTCAAGAGACGCATCAATGGACAGAACCAAGGGTTTGGAGAAGTCTGGATGGGTAAGGACCACGCAATTCAGGAGCTTCTCTTTAAGACTGGTGAAAGCGGAGTCACAGTCAAGGGTCCAATCCGCAGGTTTGAGCTTTCTGTACACTCCTGGATTCTGACTGTACTTCCCGGCCTTCCCTCTCCGTTTCTGGCCAGATGTGAGGGCAAACAGGGGCTTTGCGATGGAGGAGCAATTTAGGATGAAGTGTTGGTAGTAAAATACCATCCCCAGGAACGACTTCACCCTGTGGACTGAAGGAGTGCAGCCATCGTCTTCCATCAAGTCCCTCTTTGACATTTTGGCAATGACCTCAACCTTCTCCGGGTCAACAGCAACACCGTCACCGTCAACGATTTGTCCGAGGAACTTCACAGACCTCCGTAACAGATGGCACTTTTTTGGACTCAACTTCAGGTTATGCTCCCGCAGCCTCTGAAAAACAACCTCCAATCTACTGATAGCCTGCTGTTCATTGGGGGCAAAGATCAAGAGGTCATCTAGATAGCACAAGAGACTGCTGAAGTTAAGATCACCAAAGATACTCAGCATCATCCTCATGAACGACACGGGACTGTTGCAAAGCCCCTGCGGCATTCTGTTATACTCGTGCAGGCCTAGTGGTGTTGTGAAGGCGGTATACTTTTTGTCCTCCTCATGCATGGTAAGGTTATAAAAACCAGACGTAAGGTCCATGGTGCTGAAGACAGCATTACCGCCAAGGGCAGCCAAGCAGTCCGATTGATGGGGCATAGGATGAGCATCCTTGATGGTTCTCGCATTCAGCCATCGAAAGTCTGTGCATATACGGAGATCGCATTTTTCTTCCAGACCATCACAAGTGGGGAAGCATATTCACTCATTGATTTCCGTATGATTCCCTGCTCTTCCATCTCGGTGAGAACTTGACGCAGCTTTTGATAGTGGGCTGGCGGCACTCTGCGATACGGAAGACGGAAGGGACGGTCATCAGTGAGGCGGATTCTATGCGCAAAGCCCTTGGCTTCTCCACAATCAAGATGATGCTTTGAAAATACATCCTGATATTTCTCAAGCAATGTCACAAGTTGGAGCTTGGTGGAGGGGCTCACTTCACAATGGTCAATATCGACATTTCCTAGACCAGACTTTTGCAGCCTGTCTTTCAGGGCAGTGTTGTCATCCTGTTCAACATGAGTCACTTTAACAGAGCCAGCGTCACTCTGACAGGAACCCTGGAACAGTGTGAGGTCTTCGGCTGCAACACAAGTAGAGACGTCTGCAAGCTTGCTGTTCTTTCTCAGAGTGAGTGGTTTGTCGGAGATTTTGGTGATTTTCATGGGGGTCCAGCCATCTCCCCAAAGTGGTGTTAGCACTCTCCCCACCATGATGCCGCGAGGCACACACCTGGAGGTTGTAGGCTCCACCATAACTGTGCTCCCAGGTGACTTGGGCACATTACTTGGCAGTCTCCCCCACAGCAAGTACTCTTGTTTGGGAAGGAGAGTCACCGCCTGAGTTAGCTTCACTGTCCCTACTTTTTCCGGCACATCTTCACCTCTCCATCTCGTGAGACTTGTCATCATTTCCAAGAACTGTTCGCCATCTGAAGACCCTCTTGTATTGCTTGAGATAAGTGTCCAATAACTGTTCTCGTTTTTCAGCTGATGCAGCACACATTTCAACATGTTGGTTCCTACTATGATGTCCTCTTTCTGACCAGTGACCACCAGAACTGGGACCATGCACTTCACCCCATACAAACTTAGTTCCATATCATACATACACTTGGGGCTCACCTGTACTCCTCCACAGCCAACAAGGATGATGCGCTGCGGAAGTTCTTGCTGTTGGGTCAAGACGCTGTCTGATAGAAGTCTCTGTTCTGCCTCTTCACTTAACGTGCAGGCCATTGAGCCTGTATCGATGAGCCCTTGCAACTGAGCACAGCCATTAACTGTCACTGGTGCGTAAAATAACTCACTGAATGTCTCGACTGTGTGAATATTCTGAACAATTACTGTGCAATTATCAGACATTGCTTTACAAACATTGACATACATCTCCTTCAATTCTTCACTCTCATCAAGGGTTGACGTTTTGGTGCTCACACATCCCCTTCCCGTATGTGAGCTATCTAGTTTAAACTGGCTCCACCTTGCTCTGGGTTAGGCGGTGCTTGCGCTGACTGTGGCCTGGTGTTAATTCTTGGCCGGCGCTGTTGGCACTCCCTCTTCCAGTGGCCGGGCTTGTAACAGCCCATACAGAGGTTTGCCTGTCTACAGTGCGCAGTAGTTGAATGTTCAGCAGACTGACAGACTTTACATCTATTCTGAACAATGGCCGCGGGGCCCCTGCTCGGTGGCACAACTGCTGCTGTCTGTGCCATCTGCTCCAGCACACGGTTCAGCAAGCCAATGAGAGACTGGATGCAGACACTCTCGGTCTGAGGAGAAGATGGGAGCCCCATTGCCTTCGGGTGGCTTGTAAGGTCTGTGGAGTTATTAACAGTGGCTGTCTCTGTTGCTAATGTCTGAGCATGTATACCAATGTTCTTTGGCCGACAAGATTTGGCTTGAGACATTGTTCTGGCCTCTCTTTGATGTTCAATGAGATGTTCCTGAATCTCATTTGCCGTCCACTTTTCAGCTGTTTTACACTTCAGGACACTTGCAAGAGCGGGGTCGGGACAGTGTTTCACCAGCATCATTGTGACTTCGTGAGAGGGGTCCTCAATGTTTCGCCCCTGCCTTCTCAGACACTCATCCACGACATCCACAGCTTTATTCAAGCGTATCCAATAGTCCATGGGACTTTCTCCAGCCAAAGGAAGCGTGTTGTAAAAATCTGCTAAAAGCATTGAAGAGTAGGTTACCTCGCTGAAATGTTGTTTCAGAATATCAAAGACGAGCTTGGAGTTTTCAGCTGGCTGCAGCGATGGCATGCTGCGCAGGGTAACTTTTACAATGTCTCTAGCCTTTCCCATTAGTCTTGACATTATCTCCTGGGAGTACTCTTGCGGGTGTATGCCCCTCTTATTCAGGTAAACGCTCATAATTTCTTCCCACTCATGCACTGTGTGTTTGTCCGTTCCATCACCCCTGAAGTACGGCGGCTCTTTGACATCTGTCTTCATAACTAACTTAACTCCAGTCATGTTCAAGTCAGACTGTCCATATCCTAAGTTCATGCTAAGTGTAGGAGTGGTTTGGCTATCTGCACTACCAACAGATCTCTGTAGTTGGCTAGCAATGTTCTCTCCTATTTCGTGAGCTAACTGTGTGATGAGACTTCCTAGGTCTGCGGAACTCACATCTGGACTAGACACTGGCTGACGTGGAGAATATTCATCTGAATGTGCATGAGTATATGAAAATACAGGACGGCCCACTGAATTAACGCCACTCCCAATGTCTGGTGCATCTCCTAACCTACTCATGTGTGGTGCGGGAGAATGTTCATCAGTACGTAAGCGTGTGGACGAGAATACAGGTCGACCTAATACACCAGCACCTTTAACCGGCGTGCTTTCCACCCTACTCATAAACCTACCCCTCCCTAGGTTTACTCCCACTGCATCCCCAACACTAAGTGGTGTCTGCACATGCTTGCCATCAGTCATTTTGAAAAAAAAAAAAGTTGTAATGTGATAGACTATGATAATAATATGTGAATTACTAGTACATGCGAATATGGGATGAAAAAAAAACAATGTAAAATGATACTAGCTGAGATAGAGGCAATTAAACGTTACAATTTACACAATGATATCAGCCCTTGTACTTGTCAATGTCCCAAAAGAGATTCCTACTCTTCACAGCAACCACCGGCGATCACCCTGGCGATGATCTGAAGCGGAGATATCCGGGTCACGGCACCAATGTAGCCGGCGTGGTCTGCACTTCGCCGACTACTGCGTTGTGTTCTGGTGCACTGATGACAGGACACCGACTTTCCTCAAGGCACTTTATTCGGCTCACTGTTAAATTTCAAAGAGAGCAATAATTCAGGATTCAATCCTCGAATTAGAATCAGCCTCTCTCAATCACGTAGAATGCAGACTAAACATTTAATCACATACAAAAATCAGAAAATAAAATACAAAAGAATAATTAAACATATCACATTAGGCATAGATATATATAATGTGTATGTGCCATATTGCATGTTATCTCTGTTCACCACACTGGGCTTTTAGCTCTTACATTAACATTATGCAACATGAAATAAACTATCTTTTCAATAATTAATACATATACAGTTATATGCACAAAGCAACACGTACATGCTTTACATCTGGGCTTTGTAGTGCCATTGAACATTAATCAATACAAGAAAACGTTTTAAATGAACACATTATATTCATAACCTGGTATTGGGAGTACATACCTGTTAAATTTCAAAGAGAGCAATAATTCAGGATTCAATCCTCGAATTAGAATCAGCCTAACATAAGAAAAAGGACAACTGAAACGTGGGCTGTGACACAAGAGGATAGAATGACGATCACTAACATACAGCTAAACAAAACACGTGGTTAGCTATGTTAGCAGTTTCTCAAACTCTCAAAACAGCAAAATTCTCGACACATCTCAATTAAATGTAAGTGCACTCATCATAAATTACACATACAAGTTACCATGTGCTCTGAAACTAGTTTTAACAGGTATATCTCAATCTTTACATTGCACTAACGTGAACACATACCTCTCTCAATCACGTAGAATGCAGACTGAGAAAAGAACGCTAAAATCCAGTATATGACCTCACATCCAATAGAGGGCGCACATACACAAAAAAATAACTCTCCCAATACCTATAGAGCTACAATGACATAACTGAACAATATAGTATTTTGGTGAAATAAACTCACAAACAATAGAAAA
>NW_020529278.1:77500-101540 GCF_003368295.1 Carassius auratus
TGAGACCGCCTGGGAATACCAGGTGCTGTAAGCTTTTTGGAAATTTTTCACTTAGTATATAATCATTTTGCCAAATAATAGAGTCGATGCCCGATCTCTGAATCTTAGCAGGTTTAGGTCTGTTTAGTACTTTGTTGAGAGACTGCCTAGGAATACCAGGTGCTTTAAGCTTTTGGGTTTTCTTTCCTACTTATATAATGTACTGGCGATTAGATTGGCTGCTCTTTAAATAGCCCTCTCTTTGCAGCAGTCTTCGCTTACGGCCATACTAACCTGAGGGCGCTAGAGAGCTACAGGAAGTGTTGGCTGCAGTTTGGAGAGGAAGGCTCTCCTCCATTTTGATTTTTCTGTTAGTGTTTGTTTTGTGAGTTGTTTTTGGACTTTTAGTTTATTTTTTGTGTGGTGTTTCAGTTTTAAACCACCTAACAGCAGCATCTTGCTGGCTGGAGGGTGGTTAATTGTTTTTTTTTTTGGTGTTTTTGTACAATGGATGGTTTATTGGCAAACGACACTGGACTGGCTGGAGAGACAAGCATGGCAAACGACACTGGACTGGCTGGAGAGAGACACTTGGCAAACGACACCGGACTGGCTGGAGAGAGACGCATGGCAAACAACACTGGACTGGCTGGAGAGAGACGCATGGCAAACGACACTGGACTGGAGTATCGACAACGAGCAGGACGCGGTAAAAATCAAGATGCAAGATATACAATTGGTGAAAGGAAATACTTAAAGGAGGCGACTGTGATTGTGAATGTGGAGAATGTAAGTGAGGTGAGAGCTGTGGATATTATTAAAGCGGTGACGGACAAATGTGGATATGGTAAAATCTTAGCACTGAGGCCAAAACAAGGAAAGGAATATGAACTGACAATGGAAAAAGAAGAAACTTGTGATGAACTGACTGAGGGATTGTTAATTAAAGGAGTGAACTGTGAGATAAAGAAACTGCAAAACAGAGATTATGTTGTCTCTTTCATGCATCTGCCCGTCTACCTTGCTGATGAAGAGATTTTAAATAAACTGGAGGTTTGGGGGGTTTCCCCAATTTCAAAAATAAAGCGGCGTGTTTATCCGGGCACCAGCATCGAGGATGGGACAAGATATGTAAAGGCGCGGTTTCCGAAGGAGGTGGCCTCCCTACCATACAGCACAAAAATAGAAACGGCAGAGGTTCCACAATACTTTCGGGTGATGCACAGCCATCAGGTGAAGACTTGTCGGCTGTGCATGAGCCCAGATCATGTGGTGAAGGACTGCCCGGAGTTTAAGTGCCATAAATGCGAGGAAAGAGGCCACTTCGCGAGAAACTACAATGCTGTGACGTGCCCGGAGTGCAATTTGGTTTTAAATAAGTGTGAGTGTTGGATGCAGGGTGAGGAGGAGGAGCAGCAGCAGGTGGGCGGGCAGGTGCATGAAAGAGACAACGAGCAGCGAGACGTTGGAGAAAGGGTACGTGGTGAAGGACTGGAATTAAATAAGGATATAGAACAACAGAAAGAGTGTACCGAACCAATCATACAAACACAACAGGATGGGGGAATTTGGACACAGATGGATTTGACAGACAGCTTGCAAAATGCTTTGGATAATGTGGAACTGGTTGATGAAAGGAATAAAGTACTGAGTGATGCACAACAGGAGGGAATTGTATGTACACCTATGGATGTGACGGACAGTGTGCAAAAGGAGATGGACGCGATAGAAATTAATGATGCTACAAAAGAGTGTGAACAAGGAAAAGAAAATGAGGAGACGCAGGGGAAATCATCAAAAAGAAGAAGATCTGTAAAGGTAATACCTAATCTTGATACTGCAAGAAAAAGAATGCTTAAAGAAGATGGGATTGAGTGTGCAAATAAGTATGAGCTGCTAAAGGGTGTGGAGGAGATGGACTGAGTTTATGGGTTTTATGCATGTTTTTATATGTTTTATGCTTTTAAGAATTGTTACTTTTAATGCTAGAGGGCTTTCGAACGTAGGAATATTTGAAAAAGTGAAAGAAATGTGTAAAGGAGAGGATGTGATTTTATTTCAAGAAACTAACTGCAGGGAAGAGTACATGACTGAAATAAGGAAAAGGTGGAGTGGAGAGATTTTTTATAACAATGGTGATGGGAGGCTGGGAAGAGGAGTTGCGATTTTAATAAAAGAAAACTGTGGGGTATCATGTAAAACAATATATAATGACATAGATGGGAAATGTATTGCGGTTGAAATGGAGTATGAGGAGAAAAAAATTATTGTAGTTAATATTCATGCACCGACTGTAGAGAGTGAAAAGAAGGAATATTTTAATGTATTAAGAGATTTTTTTAAAAAGCATAAAGAAGTTATTATGATGGGTGATTTTAATACTGTTTTCATTAAATTAGAAATTGGTGAGAGAATGGTTTTTAAAAATGATAAAGGAAGAATTAAAAATTATTAATGGAAGAAAATAATATGATTGATGTATGGAGAGAAAGAAATGAAAAAAAGAAAGAATATTCAAGGAGGCAATTAGTAGGGAATTTTATGTGTAAAACAAGGATTGATTTTATTTTATGTACAAGGAACATTGAAGGTTTTATCGGTAACATTAAATATGTGGAATCAAGCTTAAGTGACCATAAACCACTTTTTATACAAGTAGACTGGAGTTCAGTGAAAAGAGGGCCGGGTGTATGGGTTTTAAATGTAGAGGTTTTGAAGAATGAGGAGTATGTGTTAAGTATTAAAGAAATTATTGAAAAAGAAAAGGAGAATGAAATGTACAGTGAAGATAAAAGGATATTGTAGGAAAATGTTAAATATTTAGTAAAAAAATTCACGATAAAGTATTGCAAATTAATACAGATGTGTAAGACGAAGAAGGAGAGAGAAATAAGAGAGAAATTGGAAAATGAATTAAATGAGAATGGGAAAGATATACAAAAAAATAAAAGAATTGGAGGGATTATTGAAAGACATGGAAGAGGAAAAATATGAAGGTGCAAGACTAAGGAGTAAAGCTAAATATAATGTGGAGGGTGAAAAATGTACAAAGTTTTTCTTTGATCTAGAAAAAATAAGAGGGAAAGCTGGAATGATTAAAGAAATAAGAGGGAAAAATGGTGTAGTGGTGGAAACAAATGAGGAAATATTAAAAGAAGTAAAAGCTTATTATGAAAATCTGTTTAGTACTGAGGGGTTGAAAGAAGAAGAGAAATGGGAGTTACTAAATCAAATAAAAACAACAGTAGGAGAAGTAGACAAAAAGAGTGTGATGAAGAGATAAGGGAAGAAGAGTTAAAAAGAGCAATAAGTGAATTGAACAAAATTCACAAAAGTCCAGGTATAGATGGTTTGGGGAGTGAATTTTATATCGTTTTTAAAGATTTTTTAACCAGTATTTTAAAAGAAGTATATGATGACATTTTTAAAAAAGAGGAAATGAATCAGAGAATGGGGATGGGATTAATAAAGTTGATATATAAAAGAAAAGGAGATAAAGTAGGCCTGGAAAATTATAGACCAATTACAATGCTGAATACAGATTTGAAAATTTTAACAAAAGTTTTAGCCAATAGATTGAAAGAGGTAATGTCAACCATAATTAAAACAAACCAAGTGTATGGAGTAAAAAGGAAAGATATAGTGGATACAACTTTAAGTATAATAGATAGAATAAGATATATGAAAGAAAAAAAAGAAAAAAGGATATGTTATTAGTTTGGATTTTGAAAAGGCCTTTGATAGAGTGGAGCATGATTATTTATTTGGAATTTTAAGAAGGTACGGGTTTGGGGATAATTTTGTCAAGTGGATTACAATTTTATACAGGGGAGCAATAACAAGAATACAGTGTAACGGTTTTTTAACAGAATGTTTTAAAATTACTAGGTCAACAAGACAAGGATGTCCATTATCAGCGCTTTTATATTCTTTAGTTGCAGAACCATTGGGATTAGTTGTTAAAATAGATGAAGACATAAGAGGGATAAACATTGAAGGAAGTGGGGGAAATGAAAAAATATTTCAATATGCAGACGATACAACAATAATAGTTAAGGATATAGAGAGTGTCAATAAAGTAATGGAAGTAGTACAGATGTTTTGCAGGGGATCAGGAGGCAAGTTAAATGAAGAAAAAACAACATATGTGAGATTTGGAGGAGTAAATGTTTTAACTGATTATTTTCATTTTAAAGAAACAAATGAAATAAGGATTTTAGTTGTTCTAATAGGAAAAGATGAAAGGAATGTTAAAGAAAAAATGTGGGAAGAAATAGTAGGAGGAATTGAAAGAAGGTTCAATTTTTGGAAATTGAGGACTTTAAGTTTAAAAGGGAAGGTTTTAATTTTAAATGTGTTAATGGTGTCAAAGTTGTGGTATGTTTTATATGTGACTGCTATGCCAATGTGGGTGGAGAAAAGGTTGAAAAAATGTTTTTAGATTTTTTATGGAATAGTAAACCGTCAAGAATTGCATATAGTACATTAATAGGAGAAGTAGGGAAAGGAGGGATGGGATTAATTGATGTTGAACAGAGAAAAAATAGCTTAAGAGTTAAAATAGTAAAAAATATCTAGATGATGGTCACAAAACAGCATGGAAAAAGACAATGGAATATTTTTTAAACAAATGTGGGGATTTTAACATGGGGGATGGGATTTTATGGATGAAAACTAAGAATTGGATGACAGAGTGCTTACCAGAGTTTTATAGGGAAATGTTTAGTGCCTGGGAAAATTTTTTAGACAAAGTAGAGTATGATCCACATGGGAGAGAAAACATTTTAAATCAACCTCTGTTTTTAAACAAAAACATTTTAAAACAAGACAAAGAATTGTTTTTAAAGAAATGGATGGATGTGGGGATAACAAGAGTGAGAAATGTTTTATATGAATTTAAAGAAGGATTTTTACCGACACAATATATTGTGGATGCAATGGAAGAGGCAAAAGAAGATTACAGTGAACAAGAAATAAAAAATAAATATGAAATCATTAAAAATGCAATACCTAAAGAGTGGATTAAAATAATAGAAAGTATGGAAGGAGAACCAAAAGAGAAATGTATTAATGTAAAATTAGGGGAAAAACTGTATGATTTTAAGGAATGTACTGTGAAAATGATTTATTGTGCTTTTAGAGATGATCTTTTTAAAGAGCCGATTGTAAATGGATACTGGGTGCAGAAATTCAAAGATTTAAAAAAAGAGTGTATATGGAGAAACATGACGGGGAAATGTGTGGAAACAAAATTGGAATGTTTGGAGTATTTTATAAGGCATAAAGTGTTTTTTACTGATGTTATTTTAAATAAAATAGGAATGGAAGAAAATGCTCTGTGTAAAGTGTGCCAGGAACAGGAAGAGGGGATTTTACATATGTTTTTACATTGTAGAGAGCTAGAGGATTTTTTAAGGAAATGTAAATGTTTAATTAAAG
This sequence comes from Carassius auratus, assembly GCF_003368295.1. Taxonomy (NCBI): domain Eukaryota; kingdom Metazoa; phylum Chordata; class Actinopteri; order Cypriniformes; family Cyprinidae; genus Carassius; species Carassius auratus. The sequence continues at coordinate 82,919 of NW_020529278.1, forward strand.
ATGTGGCGGAGGAGTGGGATGAAAATGTAATGGAATGGAACAGAGTTGTGATGTTTGGTTGGGAAAAAAAGTGTAAAAACAAAAGTTTCATTAATCTGTGTGTAATGCTAATGAAAAGTGCAATATGGGACAGAAGAACTGTGGCTAAAAAGGAAAAAATTGTGTTGGATGTTTGGAGTGTGTTTAAAAGAAAAACAGAATTATATATTGAAAAACTGTATGTGTACTTTAAAGGTGTAAATAATTTAGACTCTTTTTATGATGTTTTTACCCCAAAAGTTTGTTGTGTTATAAAGGATTTAATGTGGAAGTTGCCAGAAAGTGGAAGAGTTTTTTTAATTATCGATGTAAAGGAAAGATGTGTAATGTAGAGATGTGTAAAGACGATGTTCTGTATTTTCTATTTGAATGTGTTTAATCTATTGTATTTTATTGATTGAAATTACTTAATAAAAAAAAAGAATAAAAAAAAAAAAGGCTATGCCCGAACTCGTCTGATCTCGGAAGCTAAGCAGGTTTGGGCCTGGTTAGTACTTGGATGGGAGACCGCCTGGGAATACCAGGTGCTGTAAGCTTTTTGGACATTTTTCACTAAGTATATAATAATTTTGCCAAAAAAATATAGTCAATGCCCGATCTCTGAATCTTAGCAGGTTTAGGTCTGGTTAGTACTTTGATGAGAGACTGCCTAGGAATACCAGGTGCTTTAAGCTTTTGGGTTTTCTTTCCTACTTATATAATGTACTGGCGATTAGATTGGCTGGTCTTTAAATAGCCCTCTCTTTGCAGCAGTCTTCGCTTACGGCCATACCAACCTGAGGGCGCAATTGAGCTAATCAGGAAGTGGAAGTAGTGGTGCTGAGAGCACGTGGAGAGTAATTGTTTGTAGAAAAATTTAGACTTTTTGTTTTGTTTTGGTATCTTTAATTTTTAAAAATAATTTTTTTTTTTGCTTTATTCCCCAAACAGCTTTTTGCTGTTTGGGGATCTTATCCTTTTATTTTGAGTTGATGAATGATACGGGCTGATAATACAAACATGGACAAAGGACAAGGTAAATGGAATATGGGAGAAAATGAAGATGAATCAAGAAGACAAAACTATGATAAGAGATTAACTGTGTTGGTGGAGATTGTTGGAGAAGACAATGATGGAGCTACTGAAAAAAGTAAGAGAAGAATGTGGAGTGGTAATTGGTTGCAGATATAAAAATCCAAGAGAATATGAACTGACAATGAAAGAAGAGAATGGAAAAGACAAAATTTTGGATGGGCTAAAGATAAAGAATAGTAGGGTGATGGCGAAGGAAATAAGCAATAATGAGATGGTGGTTTCATTCCTAAATCTGCCGACTTATATTCAAGATGAGGAGATAAAGGGAAAGCTAACAGATTGGGGAGTGACAGCAGTTTCAACTATTAAAAGGAGAATGTGGCCAGGGACTGACATTGCTGATGGAACAAGATTTTTGAAAGTCAAGTTCACAGATACTGTTAAATCGCTGCCATACTCAACAAAGTTTGAGACGTTGGGAGGAACTGAACACTTTCGAGTCATACATGACAGACAGGTTAAAGTATGCCGTCTGTGCATTCAACCTGGACACATAGTGAGAGACTGTCCAAACTTTAAATGTTTTCGGTGTGGAATGCAGGGCCACTATGTAAGGGAATGCAATGAAGGAAACTGTAGCATTTGCAGGATGAGAACTGCATTTTGCATATGCAAAATTTCAGAAGAGCGGGAGGAAGGAGATAGCGTGGGAAGCTTCGTGGACCTGTATGAAGAGTCAGAGGAGAGTTTAACGGTGGAGGAAGAGGAAAGAGGGGATGCATGGAGTGAAAGAGATTTAACTGCTGGACAACGGACTGTTGAGAAAGAGAGCAGCAGAGAGTTTGTTGAAAGCTTAAAGGACGGTAGTGGGAATATCGGGAGAGTACAGAGGATGGAAGTGAAAGATGGAGGGGCAACCAAAAAAGGGGCAAAAAGTGAAGGGGATGAAGGGAAAAAGAAAAAACAAGGAACAAGGCAACAAGAAGAAGAAGAAAGCTTAAAGAATAAGGAAAGCAGAAGAGAAGAGGTGAGGGAGTCTCTGGAGACGCCACTGATAAATCTGGAAGAGGATTTGGACACAAGTGAAGCAAGTATCAAGTTGCTGAAAAGGAAAATGAAAAGCGGTGAAGAATGCTTTGCAAAAAAGTAAGAACTTGAGTTTTTTTATGTGTTGTCTCCTTCTAATACTGGTAATATATGCAATGTTTGACATAATGAGCATTGCCTGCTTGAACTGTAATGGTCTCAGAGAAATGAATAAGTTTGAGCAGGTTATTGGAAAGCTTAAAACAGATGTCATTTGTTTACAAGAGACATATTGGTCTGAAGACATAATGGTCAATATAAAGAAAATCTGGGAACATGATTATTTAAATAAAATAAGAATTATGTAAATCATGGAAATCAGAGGGCTTGTGGGGTGGCGATTCTGATGAAAAAAGGTGAAATGTATAAAGTAAAGGAAATATATAATGATGGTAAAGGAAGACTGTTAGGAATAGATTTTATGTTCAACAATGAACTTTTTAGATTGGTTAATTTATATGCACCTAATGTAGAAATCGAACGAAAAGGAGTTTTTGAGCAAATGAAACCATTGTGTACAGGTAAATGTATAGTGGTTGGAGATTTTAATGTGTGGTGCACAAGACTAGATGTGTCTAGAAGTGCAAACTTCAAATCAGATGTGTCTAGAAGGATTTTAAACCAATTAATGCAAAGTGAGGATATGGTAGATGCCTGGAGAGAGGAGAACCCATTTAAAAGGGAATTTTCAAGAAGGCAAATGGTGCTGGGAAACTTAAAACAAAGTCGAATAGATCTGTGTTTAGTTAAAAGAGAAATATTACATTATGTGAAAAATGTGAGATATAAGTTTATTGGAGTAAGTGATCATGCTGCCATGACAGTAAAGATGGCTGGAAATAAGGAAACAGGAGGTGGGGGGATGTGGTGTCTGAATTCATCTTTGTTAAAGGAAGAAGAGTACAGGAAAAGTATTTACAGATGTATAAAGTGTGAAATGGAAAACTCATTATTTGAAGAGAATGTCTGTGAGTGGTGGGAAATAATGAAAGGGAAAATACAAAAAATAAGTATAAGGTACTCAAAGCAGAGGCATTTTATGAGAATGAGGGAAATGGAGGACATGGGAAATATGTTGGAGAAAGAAGCAGAGAAAATAGAAAACAACCCTGAGTACTCAAAAGAACATTTCTTTAGGATAAAAGCAGAAATGGAGATGTTTGAAAAGGAAAAGTGCGAGGGTGCAATAGTAAGGAGCAGGGCTCAGTATGCGCGTGGAGGGGGAAAGGTGCACAAAAAACTTTCTGAATCTAGAGAAAAAAAAAACAGAGAAAAAAATATATTACAGAGTTGGAAAATGAAGAAGGGAAAAAGGTAACAGATTATGTAGAAATTATAGAAGTGGTAGAATCATTTTATAAGAAACTCTTCAAGAAAGAAAATGTAAAACAAGAATGTGTGGATGAAGTTTTAAATACAGTAAGTGCTAGATTAACTGATGTAGAAAGAATTATGTGTGACAGTGATATATGTATTGAAGAAATAAAAGAAGCAATAAGACAAACAAAGCCGAATAAAAGTCCAGGATCAGATGGTTTAACGCATGAATTCTATAAGACATTCATAGATATTTTAGCACCTATACTGATTAAGGTATTCAGGAGTATGGAAGAAAGGAGGGAGATACCAGAATCAATAATCAATATTCTATATAAAAATAAAGGTAGTCCACTTAATTTGGGAAATTATAGACCTTTAAGTCTTTTAAACACTGATTATAAAATTTTGACAAAAGTTTTAGCCAATAGAATAAAAGGAGTAGTGGGAAGTATAATATCGCCAAATCAAGCATACAGTATACCAGGAAGAGACATTACAGATACCATATGTACAATAAGGGATGTAGTGGATAGTATGGTTAATGATAGGGAAGGAGGTTTGATTTTATGTATGGATCTAAACAAAGCCTTTGATAGGGTAGAGCACTGTTTTATGGAACAAGCAATGAGGAACTTTGGTTTTGGGGAGAGGATTCTGAGGTGGATACATTTATTATATTGTAATGCAAAAAGTTGTGTAAAAGTAAATGGTGTTTTAACAGATCCTTTTCCACTAGAAAAATCAGTGAGGCAAGGGTGTCCGCTGTCTGCTATGCTGTATTCAATATCAGTTGAGCCGCTAGGGACACTGGTAAAGAGCGATGGGGAAATAAGAGGAATTCCAGTACCACATGGGGGATTGAGTTTAATTCACCAGTATGCAGATGACACAACATTTACTGTAAGAGATATGGAAAGTATAAAAAGAATAATGAAACATGTTGAAACATATGGAAAAGCATCAGGAGCAAAAATTAATATTGAAAAATCTGAAATAATGAGTATAGGAGGGATAGATATGAGCGGGTGTGAAAATAATTTTAAAGTCACAAAAGAATACACAAGGATTTTAGGAGTGAATATAGGACTTAATGCAAAAGAAGCAAGAGATGCTACTTGGACAGGGATTTTAAACAAAATAAAACAAGTGCTACGCTTTTGGAAATTAAGAGAATTAACACTGAGGGGCAAAGTAATAGTGTTTAATTCCTTGCTGCTTACCAAATGTAATTATGTATTAGGTGCAGTTGACTTGCCAGTTTGGGTGGTAAATGAGATGAAGGATGTTCTTAATATTTTTTTATGGGGAGGGAAAGGGGTTAAAATATCAAAAAATACATTAATAGCAGACTACACAGGAGGAGGTGTAAAGTTGATTGATTTAGAGGTTAAAAGAAAAACAATAAGAGTGAAAACAATGAAGAAGTATTTATATGATAAAGTGCAATATGGATGGAAAGGTTTCATGGGAGACTTTTTGGATAAAAGCAGTGGATGTGGAGAAGAAGGGGTATTCATGGCTTTAAAGAAGCCAATGTTTGAAAATATACCCTTATTTTATCAAGAAGTATTTAGTGCATGGGCAAAGTTTTTAATGGACGTGAAATATGATTGTGAAAATATAAATCAAATACACAAGCAGCCAATTTTTCTTAATCCAAAGTTAAAAATGAATGGGAAAATGTTTTATAATAGACTATACATGAAAGCGGGAGTAAGACAATTAAAGGATATGGTATATGAATATGTGAAAGGTTTTATGCCAAATAGAGCTATTTATGACTACGTGGTGGAATGGGATGACGAAATTGAAAAATCAAAAGTGGATTCTGTATGTGAAAATATTAAAACAAGCTTGCCCAGGATTTGGGTTGAAATGATTGAGAGAGAGACAGCTAAACCGGGAAACTGGGGAATGCCAAAAATGTTTATTATTGGAAAAAATGGTGAAAAGAAATGTCTGACAGATATAACGACGAAAACAATATATAACGTTTTTGTGGGAAAGGATATTAAGGTGCCTGCATCAGAAGCTGTGTGGAAAAAACTGTTTCCAGGATTTAATGTAAAGTCAATATGGAAGAACTTAAGTGTGAAGTATAATGGACTGGAGTGTGAAAACTTGGACTTTAAATTAAGACATAATAGAATATACACAAAGGTGGTGATTCATCAAATTAATAAGAATGTTAATAGAGAATGTGATGTATGTAAAACTGATGCAGAAACGTTAATGCATATATTTTTTGAATGTAAAGAGCTAGACATATTTCATGAAAAACTGAAAAAATTGATAAAGGATGACTGGGGAAAAGAGATAGAAGGAGATGAATGGAGGAAAATGTTTTTATTTGGTGAATTTAATAATTGTAAAGATTGGAAGGTTAATTTGTGTAATTACATTTTAAGTCATGCAAGATATGCAATTTGGACAAGAAGGAATTTGGCATATTTTGAAGGGAAAAAAGTGGACATTAATCTGTTGTTTAAAACCATGATGAGAAAGAATGTCTTTCTAATGTGGAAATATCTGAGCCAAGATGTGTTTGAAAAAGCTTTCATTAATGGATGTGGACTTGTATGTGTGGATGACGAAGGAGGTTTAAGCATACATTTCTAAACGAAAAGGGAAAAATGTCATTATAATTAAATGTATAAATGTATGTAGGCATGCAAATTTTTGGTGATAGGATAGACAAGTTCTTGTGTTTATGTAATTATGTGATGGCTATGAAACTCTATTATGAATGTAAATTGTATTTGTTTTGATACTTTTGATAAAAAAAAAAATAATAAAAAAAAAAAATGCCCTATCTCGTCTGATCTCGGAAGCTAAGCAGGTTTGGGCCTGGTTAGTACTTGGATGGGAGACCGCCTGGGAATACCAGGTGCTGTAAGCTTTTTGGACATTTTTCACTTAGTATATAATAATTTTGCCAAAAAATAGAGTCAATGCCCGATCTCTGAATATTAGCAGGTTTGGGCCTGGTTAGTACATGGGTGGGAGACTGCCTGGGAATACCAGGTGCTTTAATCTTTTGGAAAATTTCATGAATTATATAATAATCTTTCATTAAAAAAAAAAAAAGAGTCAATGCCCGATCTCTGAATCTTAGCAGGTTTAGGTCTGGTTAGTACTTTGATGAGAGACTGCCTAGGAATACCAGGTGCTTTAAGCTTTTGGGTTTTCTTTCCTACTTATATAATGTACTGGCGATTAGATTGGCTGGTCTTTAAATAGCCCTCTCTTTGCAGCAGTCTTTGCTTATGGCCATACCAACCTGGCTATGCCCCATCTCGTCTGATCTCGGAAGCTAAGCAGGTTTGGGCCTGGTTAGTACTTGGATGGGAGACCGCCTGGGAATACCAGGTGCTGTAAGCTTTTTGGACATTTTTCACTTAGTATATAATAATTTTGCCAAAGAATAGAGTCAATGCCCGATCTCTGAATATTAGCAGGTTTGGGCCTGGTTAGTACATGGATGGGAGACTGCCTGGGAATACCAGGAGCTTTAATCTTTTTGGAAAATTTCACGAATTATATAATAATCTTGCATTAAAAAAAAGAGTCAATGCCCGATCTCTGAATCTTAGCAGGTTTAGGTCTGGTTAGTACTTGGATGTGAGACCGCCTGGGAATACCAGGTGCTGTAAGCTTTTTGGAAATTTTTCACTTAGTATATAATAATTTTGCCAAAGAATAGAGTCAATGCCCGATCTCTGAATCTTAGCAGGTTTAGGTCTGGTTAGAACTTTGATGAGAGACTGCCTAGGAATACCAGGTGATTTAAGCTTTTGGGTTTTCTTTCCTACTTATGTAATGTACTGGCGATTAGATTGGCTGGTCTTTAAATAGTCCTCCATTTTGCAGCAGTCTTCGCTTACGGCCATACAAACTTGAGGGCGCTAGAGAGCTACAGGAAGTGTTGGCTGCAGTTTGGAGAGGAAGTGAGTTGTTTTTGGACTTTTAGTTTATTTTTTGTGTGGTTTTTCAGTTTTAAACCACCTAACAGCAGCATCTTGCTGGCTGGAGGGTGGTTAATTGTTTTTTTTTTTGGTGTTTTTGTACAATGGATGGATTATTGGCAAACGACACTGGACTGGCTGGAGAGAGACGCATGGCAAACGACACTGGACTGGCTGGAGAGAGACGCATGGCAAACGACACTGGACTGGCTGGAGAGAGACGCATGGCAAACGACACTGGACTGGCTGGAGAGAGACGCATGGCAAACGACACTGGACTGGAGTATCGACAACGAGCAGGACACGGTAAAAATCAAGATGCAAGATATACAGTATTGTTCAAAATAATAGCAGTACAATGTGACTAACCAGAATAATCAAGGTTTTTAGTATATTTTTTATTGCTACGTGGCAAACAAGTTACCAGTAGGTTCAGTAGATTGTCAGAAAACAAACAAGACCCAGCATTCATGATATGCACACTCTTAAGGCTGTGCAATTGGGCAATTAGTTGAAAGGGGTGTGTTCAAAAAAATAGCAGTGTCTACCTTTGACTGTACAAACATTTTTTTTTTTTTTTTCTGGGATTTAGCAATCCTGTGAATCACTAAACTAATATTTAGTTGTATGACCACAGTTTTTTAAAACTGCTTGACATCTGGGTGGCATGGAGTCAACCAACTTGTGGCACCTCTCAGCTGTTATTCCACTCCATGATTCTTTAACAACATTCCACAATTCATTCACATTTCTTGGTTTTGCTTCAGAAACAGCATTTTTGCTATCACCCCACAAGTTCTCAACTGGATTAAGGTCTGGAGATTGGGCTGGCCACTCCATAACATTAATTTTGTTGGTTTGGAACCAAGACTTTGCCCGTTTACTAGTGTGTTTTGGGTCATTGTCTTGTTGAAACAACCATTTCAAGGGCATGTCCTCTTCAGCATAGGGCAACATGACCTCTTCAAGTATTTTAACATATGCAAACTGATCCATGATCCCTGGTATGCGATAAATAGGCCCAACACCATAGTAGGAGAAACATGCCCATATCATGATGCTTGCATCTCCATGCTTCACTGTCTTCACTGTGTACTGTGGCTTGAATTCAGAGTTTGGGGGTCGTCTCACAAACTGCCTGTGGCCCTTGGACCCAAAAAGAACAATTTTACTCTCATCAGTCCACAAAATGTTCCTCCATTTCTCTTTAGGCCAGTTGATGTGTTCTTTGGCAAATTGTAACCTCTTCTGCACATGCCTTTTTTTTAACAGAGGGACTTTGCGGGGGATTCTTGAAAATAGATTAGCTTCACACAGACGTCTTCTAACTGTCACAGTACTTACAGGTAACTCCAGACTGTCTTTGATCATCCTGGAGGTGATCATTGGCTGAGCCTTTGCCATTCTGGTTATTCTTCTATCCATTTTGATGGTTGTCTTCCGTTTTCTTCCACGTCTCTCTGGTTTTGCTCTCCATTTTAAGGCATTGGAGATCATTTTAGCTGAACAGCCTATCATTTTTTGCACCTCTTTATAGGTTTTCCCCTCTCTAATCAACTTTTTAATCAAAGTACGCTGTTCTTCTGAACAATGTCTTGAACGACCCATTTTCCTCAGCTTTCAAATGCATGTTCAACAAGTGTTGGCTTCATCCTTAAATAGGGGCCACCTGATTCACACCTGTTTCTTCACAAAATTGATGACCTCAGTGATTGAATGCCACACTGCTATTTTTTTGAACACACCCCTTTCAACTAATTCAACTAATTGCCCAATTGCACAGCCTTAAGAGCGTGCATATCATGAATGCTGGGTCTCATTTGTTTTCTGAAAATCTACTGAACCTACTGGTAACTTGTTTGCCACGTAGCAATAAAAAAATATACGAAAAACCTTGATTATTCTGGTTAGTCACATTGTACTGCTATTATTTTGAACAAAACTGTACATGTGGTGAAAGGAAATACTTAAAGGAGGCAACTGTGATTGTGAATGTGGAGAATGTAAGTGAGGTGAGAGCTGTGGATATTATTAAAGCGGTGACGGACAAATGTGGATATGGTAAAATCTTAGCACTGAGGCCAAGACAAGGAAAGGAATATGAACTGACAATGGAAAAAGTAGAAACTTGTGATGAACTGACTGAGGGATTGTTAATTAAAGGAGTGAACTGTGAGATGAAGAAACTACAAAACTGAGATTATGTTGTCTCTTTCATGCATCTGCCCGTCTACCTTGCTGATGAAGAGATTTTAAATAAACTGGAGGTTTGGGGGGATTCCCCAATTTCAAAAATAAAAATGAAAGTGAATGGAATGTACAGCGAAGATAAAAGGATATGGTGGGAAAATGTTAAATATTTAGTAAAAAAATTATTGCAAATTAATACAGATGTGTAAGAGGAAGAAGGAGAGAGAAATAAGAGAAAATTTGGAAAAGGAATTAAATGAGAATGGTAAAAAGATATACAAAAAATAAAAGAATTGGAGGGAATATTGAAAGACATGGAAGAGAAAAAATATGAAGGTGCAAGACTAAGGAGTAAAGCTAAATATACTGTGGAGGGAGAAAAATGTACAAAGTTTTTCTTTGATCTAGAAAAAATAAGAGGGAAAGCTGGAATGATTAAAGAAATAAGAGGAAAAAATGGTGTAGTGGTGGAAACAACACTGTTAATTAAAGGAGTGAACTGTGAGCATAGCACCAGCATAGAGGATGGGACAAGATATGTAAAGGCGCGGTTTCCGAAGGAGGTGGCCTCCCTACCGTACAGCACAAAAATAGAAACGGCAGAGGGTCCACAATACTTTAGGGTGATGCACAGCCATCAGGTGAAGACTTGTCGGCTGTGCATGAGCCCAGATCATGTTGTGAAGGACTGCCCGGAGTTTAAGTGCCATAAATGCGAGGAAAGAGGCCACTTCGCGAGAAACTGCAATGCTGTGACGTGCCCGGAGTGCAATTTGGTTTTAAATAAGTGTGAGTGTTGGATGCAGGGTGAGGAGGAGGAGCAGCAGCAGGTGGGCGGGCAGGTGCATGAAAGAGACAACGAGCAGCGAGACGTTGGAGAAAGAGTACGTGGTGAAGGACTGGAATTAAATAAGGATATAGAAGAACAGAAAGAGTATACCGAACCGATCATACAAACACAACAGGATAGGGGAATTTGGACACAGATAGATTTGACGGACAGCTTGCAAAATGCTTTGGATAATGTGGAACTGGTTGATGAAAGGAATAAAGTACTGCGTGATGCACAACAGGAGGGAATTGTGTGTTCACCGATGGATGTGACGGACAGTGTGCAAAAGGAGATGGAGGCGGTAGAAATTAATGATGCTACAAAAGAGTGTGAACAAGGAAAAGAAAATGAGGAGACGCAGGGGAAATCATCGAAAAGAAGGAGATCTGTAAAGGTAATGCCCAATCTTGATACTGCAAGAAAAAGAATGCTTAAAGAAGATGGGATTGAGTGTGCAAATAAGTATGAGCTGCTAAAGGGTTTGGAGGAGATGGACTGAGTTTATGGGTTTTATGCATGTTTTTATATGTTTTATGCTTATAAGAATTGTTACTTTTAATGTTAGAGGGCTTTCCAACGTAGGAAAATTTGAAAAAGTGAAAGAAATGTGTAAAGGAGAGGATGTGATTTTATTACAAGAACTGGAGGGAAATAAGTTTCTGAAATACATTACTGAAATAAGGAAAAGGTGGAGTGGAGAGTTTTTTTTTATAACAATGGTGATGGGAGGCCTGGGAAGAGGAGTTGCGATTTTAATAAAAGAAAACTGTGGGGTATCATGTAAAACAATATATAATGACATAGATGGGAAATGTATTGCTGTTGAAATGGAGTATGAGGAGAAAAAAATTGTTGTAGTTAATATTCATGCACCCACTGTAGAGAGTGAAAAGAAGGAATATTTTAATGTATTAAGAGATTTTTTAAAAAAGCATAAAGAAGTTATTATGATGGGTGATTTTAATACTGTTTTCAGTAAATTAGAAATTGGTGAGGGAATGGTTTTTAAAAATGATAAAGGAGAAAAGAACTGAAATTATTAATGGAAGAAAATAATATGATTGATGTATGGAGAGAAAGAAATGAAAAAAAGAAAGAATATTCAAGGAGGCAATTAGTAGGGAATTTTATGTGTAAGACAAGGATTGATTTTATTTTATGTACAAGGAACATTGAAGGTTTTATCGGTAACATTAAATATGTAGAATCAAGCTTAAGTGACCATAAACCACTTTTTATACAAGTAGACTGGAGTTCAGTGAAAAGAGGGCCGGGTGTATGGGTTTTAAATGCAGAGGTTTTGAAGAATGAGGACTATGTGTTAAGTATTAAAGAAATTATTGAAAAAGAAAAGGTGAATGGAATGTACAGCGAAGATAAAAGGATATGGTGGGAAAATGTTAAATATTTAGTAAAAAAAATTCATGATAAAGTATTGCAAATTAATACAGATGTGTAAGAGGAAGAAGGAGAGAGAAATAAGAGACAATTTGGAAAAGGAATTAAATGAGAATGGGAAAGATATACAAAAAATAAAAGACTTGGAGGGAATATTGAAAGACATGGAAGAGAAAAAATATGAAGGTGCAAGACTAAGGAGTAAAGCTGAATATACTGTGGAGAGAGAAAAATGTACAAAGTTTTTCTTTGATCTAGAAAAAATAAGAGGAAAAAATGGTGTAGTGGTGGAAACAAATGAGGAAATATTAAAAGAAGTAAAAGCATATTATGAAAACCTGTTTAGTACTGAGGGGGTGAGGGAAGAAGAGAAAGTGGAGTTACTAAATCAAATAAAAACAACAGTAGGAGAAGTAGACAAAAAAGAGTGTGATGAAGAGATAAGGGAAGAAGAGATAAAAAGAGCAATAAGTGAATTGAACAAAAATAAAAGTCCAAGTATAGATGGTTTGGGGAGTGAATTTTATATAGTTTTTAAAGATTTTTTTAACCAGTATTTTAAAAGAAGTATATGAAGACATTTTTAAAAAAGAGGAAATGAATCAGAGAATGGGGATGGGACTAATAAAGTTGATATATAAAAGAAAAGGAGATAAAGTAGACCTGAAAAATTATAGACCAATTACAATGCTGAATACAGATCTGAAAATCTTAACAAAAGTTTTAGCCAATAGATTGAAAGAGGTAATGCCAACCATAATAAAAAAAAAAACAAGTGTATGGAGTAAAAGGGAAAGATATAGCGGATACAACTTTAAGTATAATAGTTAGAATAAGATATATGAAAGAAAAAAAAGAAAAAAGGATATGTTATTAGTTTGGATTATATTTTTAATATTTTTTAAACAAATGTGGGGATTTTAACATGGGGGATGGGATTTTATGGATGAAAACTAAGAATTGGATGACAGAGTGCTTACCAGAGTTTTATAGGGAAATGTTTAGTGCCTGGGGAAAAATTTTAGACAAAGTAGAGTATGATCCACATGGGAGAAAAAACATTTTAAATCAACCGCTGTTTTCAAACAAAAACATTTTAAAGCAAGACAAAGAATTGTTTTTAAAGAAATGGATGGATGTGGGGATAACAAGAGTGAGAGATGTTTTATATGAATTTAAAGAAGGATTTTTACCGACACAATATATTGTGGATGCAATGGAAGAGGCAAAAGAAGATTACAGTGAACAAGAAATAAAAATAAATATGAAATCATTAAAAATGCAATACCTAAAGAGTGGATTAAAAGAATAGAAAGTATGGAAGGAGAACCAAAAGAGAAATGTATTAATGTGAAATTAGGGGAAAAACTGTATGATTTTAAGGAATGTACTGTGAAAATGATTTATTGTGCTTTTAGAGATGAGAGCCGATTGTAAATGGATACTGGGTGCAGAAATTCAAAGATTTAAAAAAAAGAGTGTATATGGAGAAACATGACGGGGAAATGTGTGGAAACAAAATTGGAATGTTTGGAGTATTTTATAAGGCATAAAGTGGTTTTTACTGATGTTATTTTAAATAAAATAGGAATGGAAGAAAATGCTCTGTGTAAAGTGTGCCAGGAACAGGAAGAGTGGATTTTACATGTTTTTACATTGTAGAGAGCTAGAGGATTTTTTAAGGAAATGTAAATGTTTAATTAAAGATGTGGCGGAGGAGTGGGATGAAAATGTAATGGAATGGAACAGAGTTGTTATGTTTGGTTGGGAAAAAAAGTGTAAAAACAAAAGTTTCATTAATCTGTGTGTATTGCTAATGAAAAGTGCAATATGGGACAGAAGAACTGTGGCTAAAAAGGAAAAAATTGTGTTGGATGTTTGGAGTGTGTTTAAAAGAAAAACAGAATTATATATTGAAAAACTGTATGTGTACTTTAAAGGTGTAAAGAATTTAGACTCTTTTTATGATGTTTTTACCCCAAAAGTTTGTTGTGTTATAAATGATTTAATGTGGAAGTTGCCAGAAAGTGGAAGAGTTTTTTAAATTATCGATGTAAAGGAAAGATGTGTAATGTAGAGATGTGTAAAGACGATGTTCTGTATTTTCTATTGACTGTGTTTAATCTATTGTATTTTATTGATTGAAATTTCTTAATTAAAAAAAAAAAAAAAAAAAAGGTTATGCCCGATCTCGTCTGATCTCGGAGGCTAAGCAGGTTTGGGCCTGGTTAGTACTTGGATGGGAGACCGCCTGGGAATACCAGGTGCTGTAAGCTTTTTGGACATTTTTCACTAAGTATATAATAATTTTGCCAAAAAATATAGTCAATGCCCGATCTCTGAATATTAGCAGGTTTGGGCCTGGTTAGTACATGGATGGGAGACTGCCTTGGAATACCAGGTGTTTTAATCTTTTTGGAAAATATCACGAATTATATAATAATCTTTCATTAAAAAAAAAAAAAAAAACAGTCAATGCCCGATCTCTTAATCTTAGCAGGTTTAGGTCTGGTTAGTACTTGGATGGGAGACCGCCTGGGAATACCAGGTGCTTTAAGCTTTTGGGTTTTCTTTCCTACTTATATAATGTACTGCCGATTAGATTGGCTGGTCTTTAAATAGCCATCTCTTTGCAGCAGTCTTCGCTTACGGCCATACCAACTTGGCTATGCCCGATCTCGTCTGATCTCAGAAGCTAAGCGGGTTTGGGCCTGGTTAGTACTTGGATGGGACACCGCCTGGGAATACCAGGTGCTGTAAGCTTTTTGGACATTTTTCACTTAGTTTAAAATAATTTTTCAAAAAAAATAGAGTCAATGCCTGATCTCTGACTCTTAGCAGGTTTAGGTCTGGTTAGTACTTGGATGGGAGACCGCCTGGGAATACCAGGTGCTGTAAGCTTTTTGGACATTTTTCACTTAGTATATAATAATTTTGCCAAATAATAAAGTCAATGCCCGATCTCTGAATCTTAGCAGGTTTGGGCCTGGTTAGTACATGGATGGGAGACTGCCTGGGAATACCAGGTGCTTTAATCTTTTGGAAAATTTCACGAATTATATAATAATCTTTCATAAAAAAAAAAAAAAAAAAAAAAAAGAAAAAGAAAAAGAAAGAGTAAATGCCCGATCTCTGAATCTTAGCAGGTTTAGGTCTGGTTAGTACTTTGATGAGAGACTGCCTAGGAATACCAGGTGCTTGAAGCTTTTGGGTTTTCTTTCCTACTTATATAATGTACTGGCGATTAGATTGGCTGGTCTTTAAATAGCCCTCTCTTTGCAGCAGTCTTCGCTTACGGCCATACCAACCTGTGCAACCCTGTTCATTGTAGTGGTACAATCCAGGAAGTGCAAGTGTGTGTAGAAAGGACGGAAGCTAACTCTTGTATTGTTTGTTTGTTTATTATTTTTTATTGTTAGAATGAATTGTTAGAGGAGTTTTTCTTTATCTATTTAATAAGTTTTAAACCACGAACCAGCAGCTTCATGCTGTCTGGGGAGTGGTTTAATTTTTTTATTTTTTATTCAGAATGAGTGAAATGGATCAACTGCTTGTATCACAACTTGCAACGAATTTGAAACAAGCTAATGCAATTGACCAAGGCAAAGGATTAAGACAAGGAGAAGGGATGATGGCGAAAGAAATGAAGAAACAAAGGATCTATTCCAAAGAAGCTACAGCAATAATTGACATCAGTAAAGTGCTTAATGGAGGAGCAGAGGACATTATTAGAGCAATAAAGGAAAAAGTGAGCGTGGAAAAAATTATTGCGGTAAGACCAAAGACTAATAAACAATATGAAGTGATTTTGAAACGGAGGAAGCTTGTGATGGACTGTTAAATGGTTTGCAAATTAAAGGACAAATATGTGATGTTAAAAAACTCCAGGACAGAGAATTTGTAGTCTCGTTCATGCATCTGCCTGTGTATTTAGATGATGATGACATAACCTCGAAATTGGAAGGATGGGGAGTTACTCCCATAACAGAGATAAGGAGGAGGTTTTACCCAGGAACGGAGATAGAGGATGGGACAAGATTTGTTAAGGTTAAGTTCCCAAAGGAGGTGGCATCATTGCCATATAGTACAAGGTTTGAGACAACTGAAGGCTCACAGTACTTCAGGATAATACACAGTAGGCAGGTCAAAACTTGTAGATTGTGTTTAAGTCCAGAATATATCATCAAAGACTGTCCTGAGTTCAGATGTTTTAAATGCAATGATCAAGGACATTTCTCAAGAGACTGTACAGCAATTGAATGTCCAGACTGTAGCAAACCTCTTAATATATGTGAATGCTGGATGGAAGGTAACGAGAAGCAATCAGAGGAGCAACAAAGTATGGACAGGCAGGTGCAAGATGAGATTGCAGAAACCACAGAGACTTTTGAACCAATGGAAAACAAACAACAAAAGCAAATAGAATATATGGAAAATCAGAAGTTGAAGGACCAAAGTCACCAGGATGGAGAAGTAAACAGAATGGAGGACGATACAGAGGAGGGAGAAGATGGAGAAACCGAACAGAATGGTGCAAATGACAAGGAAGTAAATGATGAAGAGGAGAGCGACGAGGTGGAGGAACTGGATATGGAACAACAGGAGGCAAGGAAAGAAAGAGAAAAGGTTGGAAAAATTATAAGAAGAAAATCAATGAAGGTAAAGCCAAATCTTAATGTTGCTAGAAAGAAAAAGATGATTGAAATAGATAAAAAGAAGTTGGGATTGATACAAGAACAAGATTGTGAGAGAGACTGAAGATGAATGGTTTTAAATGCTTATTTTTTATTGGTATGGTTTTAAACTTTGTGAGTTTAAATGCAAGAGGTTTAATGAGTGTAAAGAAATTTGAGATGGTAAAAGAACTATGCAAAAAGCAGGATGTGATAATTTTACAAGAAACAAACTGGAAAGACGAAATGATTGAGGATGTGAAAAAGAGATGGAAAGGACAAATGTTTTATAATAATGGTGATGGAAGGATAGGAAGGGGGTAGCCATTTTAATAAAGGAAAATGTTGAAATTAATTCATATGAAGTCTATAATGACAAAAAAGGCAAATGTGTTGGGATTAATATTAAGAAAGATGATCATGAATTTGTGATAATTAATTTGCATGCACCCACCCAAGAGGGAGAAAAAAAAAACATTTTTTGAGGGATTAAGGGTTTTAATAAAGACATATAAAAACGTTATTTTAGTTGGGGATTTTAATACTGTTTTTAGTAAGATGGACATGGCAGATAGGATGGTTTTTAGAACAGATATGGGAAGGAAAGAGTTAAAAGAAATGATGGAGGAAAGAAATTTGATAGATGTTTGGAGGGAAAACCATGAAAGGAAAGAGAATTTTCTAGAAGACAACTGGTTGGGAATTTTATGTGTCAGACAAGAATCGATTTTATTTTAAGTGAAAGGGATATGGAATTTTTTCTGGGGGACATTTGTTATAAGGATACCAGTTTGAGTGATCACAAAATGCTTTTATGGAATATTGACTTTAGTAAAGAAAAAAAAGGGCCTGGAGTGTGGATACTAAATTCAGAAATTTTGACAAGTGAAAGTTATAGAATAGGAATTGAGGAAATATTAGACAAAGAAAAGAGGACGGAATGTACTTGAAGATAAACGATTATGGTGGCAAAATGTAAAATATGAAATAAGAAAATATTCTATAAACCATAGCAAATTGGTACAGAAAGTTAAAAAAGCAAAGGAGCTGGAAATAAGGAAAAAACTCAGAAAAAAGACAAATAAAAGTGAAGTAAATATAAAACAGATAATACTTTTGGAGGAAGAGTTACGGAAATTGAGGAAGAAAAGTGTAAAGGAGCTATTATAAGGAGTAAGGCAAAAAACACAATTGCAGGAGAAAAATGTACAAAATTTTTCTTTAATTTGGAAAAAAGTAGAGGCAAAGCAAAGTTAATAAAATAATTAAAAAATAAAAAAGGAGAAATAGTCAAAGACATAAGTGGAATTTTAACAGAGGTGAAAGACTATTATGAGGGGCTTTTTGAAACAAAAGGAATTGACGAAAAAGCCAAACTTCAGTTATTAGAGAGTGTTACAGCTAAAGTAAGTAGAGAAGATAAAAAGGAATGTGATAAAGAAATTAGTGAAGAGGAAATTGTACAAGCTATCAATAGTTTAAAAGGAAACAAAAGCCCGGGGACAGATGGGATAGTAAATGAATTTTATTAAGTTTTTAAAGAGAAGATAAGTGGGATTTTAAAGGAAGTATATAAGGAGATTTTTGATAAAAGAGAATTGGATCAGAGGATGAGTATAGGGTTGATGAAATTAATTTATAAAAGGAAAGGAAGTAAAAATAATTTGAGTAATTTTAGACCAATAACAATGTTAAACACAGATTTAAAAATACTATCTAAAATTCTTGCAAATAGAATGAAAAATATTTACCCAAAATTATAGTGACTAATCAGGCATATGGTGTAAGAGGGAGAGATATTGCTGATATAACGAGTGGTGTAAGAGACATAATAAGCTATTTAATTGAAACACAGAAGGATGGATATGTTGTTAATTTAGATTTTGAAAAGGCTTTTGATAGGGTAGAACTATCTGATTTTTTATTTGCAATTTTAGAACGTTTTGGTTTTGGAAAGAATTTTAAGGAATGGATAAAAATTTTATATAATAACGTAATGACGAGAGTGACGTGTAATGGTTTCTTAACAGAACCTTTTAGAATAACAAGATCAATAAGGCAAAGATGTCCACTCTCTGCACAGCTATATACTTTGGTAGCAGAAC
>NW_020529279.1:0-7500 GCF_003368295.1 Carassius auratus
TAAAATTTTAAAGCACCTGGTATTCCCAGGCAGTCTCCCATCCATGTACTAACCAGTCCCAAACCTGCTTATGTTCAGAGATCGGGCATTGACTCTTTTTTTCTTTTTTGCAAGATTATTATATAATTTGTGAAAAATATCCAAAAATTTAAAGCACCTGGTATTCCCAGGCAGTCTCCCATCCATGTACTAACCAGACTTAAACCTGGTTATGATTCAGAGATCGGGCATTGACTCTTTTTTTTGCCAATTTATTATATACTAAGTGAAAAAATTTCCAAAAATTTAAAGCACCTGGTATTCCCAGGCAGTCTCCCATCCATGTACTAACCAGGCCCAAACCTGCTTATATTCAGAGATCGGGCATTGACTCTATTTTTTTGGCAAAATTATTATATACTAAGTGAAAAATTTCCAAAATGCTTAAAGCACCTGGTATTCCCAGGCGGTCTCCCATCCAAGTACTAACCAGGCCCAAACCTGCTTAGATTCCGAGATCAGACGAGATCGGGCATAGCCAGGCTGGTATGGCCGTAAGCGAAGACTGCATGCAAAGAGAATGCTAATTTAAAGATCAGCCAATCTACTCCCAGTAAATTATATAAGTAGGAAAGAAAACCCAAAAGCTTAAAGCACCTGGTATTCCTAGGCGGTCTCTCATCCAAGTACTAACCAGACCTAAACCTGCTAAAATTCAGAGATCGGGCATTGACTCTTTTTTTTTTTTTGCAAGATTATTATATAATTCGTGAAAAATTTCCAAAAAATTTAAAGCACCTGGTATTCCCAGGCAGTCTCCCATCCATGTACTAACCAGGCCCAAACCTGCTTATATTCAGAGATCGGCATTGACTCTATTTTTTGGCAAAATTATTATATACTAAGTGAAAAATTTACAAAAAAGCTTACAGCACCTGGTATTCCCAGGCGGTCTCCCATCCAAGTACTAACCAGGCCCAAACCTGCTTAGCTTCCGAGATCAGACGAGATCGGCATAGCCTTTTTTTTTTTTTATCTTTTTATTTAACTTTCAATTCACAGTTTTCTATTGCATTATTCCATCCGATTGACTTTCATTTCAATACATTTGTATGATTCGTTTTTTCCAATTGATCAACTTAATTTTTCATAATCATACAGCAATAAAAATATAGAACATAAATAAAATACACACAAATATGTTTACATTTACTTAATTGACATCAGCCATTCTCAACCAGATTGTTACTCTTTACCAATTGAAACATATTTCTTCCCCCACATTTTGATGTATGAACTTATTTGTAGTCAAAAAAAACTCTTTCCCCTCTTTATCTCCATACTTACAAATCAACTCTACATCTCTTTGTATCATTGACTTAAACATATCTTTTACTTTTACCTTTCTCCCTTCGAAATGTGCATAGTTCCTTCTTAGCACTACTGCTAGTCTGGCATGACTCAGAACAAAATTAATTAAACAAATGTCAGTTGATTTCCTTTTCCCGAAAGTTCCAAACAAAAACAATTTTCCCCATTCCTCCTCGGTTCTCAACTTTGACACTCCACGTTTTCTAGTAAACAGATTTTTTAAGAAAATCAAAAAAATCCACCAACTCTTCACATCTTAAAAAAGTAATGTAAGAAACTCTCATGGCCATTACCACATACGTCACAAAATGACATTTAACCTCATTATTTATTTTGTTTAACACCACATTTGTGTAAATTCTATTATGTCTTATCAGAAAGTCATTATTCTCACACTCTATACTGTTGTATTTTATGTTTAAGTTTGACCATATTTTCTTCACATCTAAATCTTCAAATACTTTCTTCCACACCTTTTCTGATGCTGGTTCTTTTATAACATCAACTATTATTCTCCCTGTATATATTCTTTACACTCATATTTTTTAATTTGTTTTTCTCAGCATTATCATCCACATACATCTCCGGCATACATTTTTCCACGTTAGATACATATTCACGTTCGATCATATTAGTCCACTGCAAAGGTATACTTGATTTAATTTTCCATATATTTTATTTACTTTCTCTCTGTTCTCCATTCCTTCCAGATCACACACAGTATCATAAATGCAGTTATTTTTTAGAAATCCTGGAATAACTTCATACATAATGTCCTTCACTTGTTTTATACCCCCTTCTATAAATTTACATTCATACAATGTTTTATTTTTATGTTTAATCTTTTCGTTGAGAAATAGTGGTAGATTTTTAATCACCTGTATGTCTTCACATTCATATTCTATTTGGGAAGGAACTGTCTCCATGCCTCTAATACTTCCCGATATATTTCTGGTATTCCTTCTGTCATTGATTGCTTAAAGCCCATATACCATCCATTGTCCCCTATTCCTCCCACATCATCAATATATTTCCTTAAGAATTCCTTCCACCCATAATCCCATAGCCCTCCCATATATTTTTTCACCGTTTTTATTCTCATCGCAGCCCTTTTTATTTCTAGGTCCATCAAGCTTAAGCCTCCTTCCCATCTCTTACCCACCAATGTTTTCTGTGCAATTTTCACACCTTTTCCCTCCCATATAAAATCACATACAATTTTATTCAATTCATTCATCACCCACCTGGCATTTCCATTACACTCATTACATAAACACAAACTGACAACAGCAGGCTATTTACTACTATTACTTTCCCATTTAACTTTAATTTCCTCCCTTTCCATGTTGCACTTACTGTTCTTATTTTATTAATTACCCCAGTCCAGGTCACATCTCTTGCCTCTTTGCTTTCGACCCCTAAATATACCCCTAATACTTTCATATATTTTTCCTCCACTCTTATCCCTACCTCTACTCTCTCTACCTCCCCTATATACATTAATTCAGATTTATCTACATTTATTTTTGCCCCTGATGCCTTCCCAAACATCTTTACTATCTCTAAAACTCTTTTTACACTGTTTCCTTCCCTCACTGTAATTGTAGTGTCATCTGCATATTGGTTTATAGTACACATTCCTCCATATGGCAACTCAATACCAACTACCCTTCTATCCCTCTTGATTAGAGTGGCTAGAGGCTCTACTGAAATTGCATATAATAATGCAGACAGGGGACAGCCCTGTCTCACTGACCTTCCTATCTTAAACCTGTCTGTTAATACTCCATTTATTTTTATGCAACTTTTGCCTTCTCATATAGTCTCTTCACCCACCCTATCATTCTACTTCCAAATCCAAACTTCTCTAATACCTTAAATAAGTATTTGTGTTCTACCCTATCGAATGCTTTATTCCAATCTATCCCTAATACTATTCCTCCCTTCTTATCTCGTTTCATGTACTCTATCACATCCCTAACTGTCCCTATCGTGTCTGCTATATCCTGCCTGGTATGCTGTAACTTTGTGTTGGTTGCACTATACTTCCAATCACTTTTTTCACTCTGTTCGCTAAAACTTTAGTCAGTATTTTATAATCCACATTTAATAGACTGATTGGTCTATAGTTCTCTATATTCAACCTATTCCCCTTCTTATACACCAGAGCTATCACTCCCTCTACCATTCTATCTTGCACCATCCCTGTTCTTTCCATCTCCTTGAACACTTTAACTAAAATCGGTGCTACCTCTTCTCTATATGTTTATACCATTCAATACCAATCCATCACTCCCTGGACTTTTTCCACTTTTCAACCCCCCTATTGCCGCTTCTACTTCCTTCTCATCTATCTCTCTATCACACCACTCTGCATCCTCCTTATTTAGAATATTTTCTACACTTTCTAATACTCCATCTATACTTCTCTCATCCACTTCTCCTCTCTTATATAATTCTCCATAGAATTCTTGAACTCTCTCCAAAATCTCTACATAGTCTTTGGTTGTTTTGCCCTCTTTTGTATTTATTTCATTTATATATGTCTTACTTTGTCTCCTTTTCTCTAGCCCTAAAAAATACCCTGTGCATTTCTCACCTTCTAATGCATATTTTGCCTTGCTTCGTAAAATAGCTCCTCTGCATTTCTCTCTTTCATATTTTTCTAGCGCCATCTTAACCTCTATATATTTTTCCATACTGTATCCTTCTTCATCTTCAGCCTTAACTAACTCCTCTCTCAATCTTTCTCTAAGCATAATTTCCTCCTTCTTCATCTTTCCTCTTCTTTTCTTACTGTATTTTATACTAATTAACTTAATTTGATCCTTTATTTCCTCCCATCTCTCTGCTATTGTACCCTCTAATCCACCGTCTCTTGTATACTCCTCTATCTTCTCTTCTTCCCTATTTAATAGATCCATCATCTGTATCTCATATTCTTCCTCTTCGATATACCCTGCATTCAATATCCACATCCCTCCTCCTACCTCCTCACTCCCTACCTTGATTCTGAACCTTACACTATCGTGATCACTTAAACTATTTACCTGATGTTTTATCCCGTCTATGTATCTAATTATTTCCTCTTCAACTAACACTAAATCTATTCTACTCTGTTTTAATATACCTTCTCTTAACTGCCTTCTAGTAAATTCTCTTTTTTCTGGATTTTCATACCTCCACACATCTATTAAACCCTTTTCTCTCATTATCTCCATCAACATTCCCCTAGACTTTTCCCATCTAAATTTTACCCCCTTTCCCACATCCAATCTGCTACATTTTATATTAAAATCTCCCACTATAATACATTTCCCCACAATCAATCCTTTTAACTCTTTCAAAATTTCCCTCCTGTCCCCTTCTATATTTGGAACATATATATTTATTAATCTAAAATCCATATCTCTATACATGAATTCAACCACCAAGATCCTTCCCCTCTGGTCTTTATACACCTCTCTTATACCTTCTACAATATCTTTTTTAAATAATATTGCCACACCTCTTGCATTTTTTGCACCATTATTATAGTATATGTCCCCTCTCCACTCTTCTCTCATCTCCTTTACTTTATCCTCCTCCCAGTTTGTCTCCTGTATACAGATTATATCACTCCGATAAGTAAATAAAAGTTTTTTCATCTTGTTTTTATCCCTTAACCCATTTATGTTTATTGAAGTTACAGTGGCCATGAGAGTAACCCAGAAGAAAAACTAAACAAAACCAGGAACACATGCACAGTTCATTCATACATCACATACCCGCTCGTGGTTCTTTTATCTGCTCAACCTGTTCTCCGTCCATCTCAGACTTCCTCTTTGAACTCAGTCTTATAATCTTTGTTTTCAGTCCATCTTTCTTTTCACTGTCTCCCTTTTCTCCACCTCTGCTTTCTATCAGTTTCTGTGCAGTATTTTTCTTTGCCTCTTCTTTACCTCTTTCTTTCACATTACTTTCATCTGTCTCCTCCTCTTCTTCGATCACTTCCGACTGCTCCATCTCCTCCTCCTCCTCCTCCTCCTCCTCCTCATCCGCTTCACTGAAACTTTCAGCTGTGTCTCGCCATTCCATTTTGCTTCTTCTCTCACTATCTTCAGCTCCGTCTTTCTCTCCACCGCTCACCACATCAGTTGTTTCCTCCTCTTGCTCCTCTGTCAGAACACTGCTCCTCCTTTCACCTGTTTTTTTACCGTCCACTCGCTCTCTCTCTAATCCCATCCATTCTTCACAATCTCTTGCATAATGGCCTCCACCATTGCACTTGAAGCATTTTAATTCAGGGCACTCTCTAATTATGTGCCCTGGCTTGATACAGAGTCTGCAAACACGTATTTGCCTATCATGGATGACACGAAAATATTCGGTGCCTCTCAGAGTCTCAAACTTTGTGGAGTATGGTAGTGAACATACCTGTTCTGTGAAGCGAACTTTTAAGAAACGTGTCCCATCAACTATATCTGTTCCAGGCCACACCCGGCGTTTGATTGGTGAAAGTGGTCGTACTCCCCACTCCTGTAGCTTGGCGAGTATCTTCTCATCCTCTAAATACACAGGCAGATTGATAAAGGACACCACCATATCATTATTCATTATATCCCTGGCATGCACCATCACTCCTTTCACTCTCACTCCATCCATTAGTTTCCTCTTTGCCTCTTCATCCTTCATTGTGAGCTCATAGACCCTTTCACCTCTCACCCTGCAGCCAATCACTTCTCCACACTCCTTCTTTACTCCTTTCAGTAAATCCATCATTGAAATCTTTTCAGTTCCCTCCACCTCTACTTCCACAGTCAGCTCTTTGTTGTACTTCCCTTTTGATTTTCCTTGCACTGCTCTGCTGTTTTCTTCTCCCTCTTCCCACAAATGTCCTGTGACTTTACTTGAATCCTGTTGCTTTTGGATCTCTGCTTGTTTGACTTCACCTCTTCTTTGCTCCTCCTCTTCATTCCTCCCATTGCTACTTTTTCTCATCATGGTTAGTTCTGTTTCTTTATCTGCAGCCATGCTGTGCATCTGCAGCATGCTACAATGAGAAAAATGTCAAAAAAGTCCCCCAGACAGCCTAAGCTGTCGGGGGAATTTATTAAAGTCAGCAATAACTATCCAGCAACTAATGTCCCAAACAGAAATCAAAACTGAAAACCAGGATATGTAGAAACAGACGGTTAATTTAAACAAACAGAGTTGAGCCTTTCTCTCTGTGCTGCAAGCCTATCACTTCCTGTTGGCTCTCTAGCGCCGCCAGGCTGGTATGTCCGTAAGCGAAGACTGCTGCAAAGAGAATGCTATTTAAAGATCAGCCAATCTACTCGCCAGTACATTATATAAGTAGGAAAGAAAACCCAAAAACTTAAAGCACCTAGTATTCCTAGGCGGTCTCTCATCCAAGTACTAACCAGACCTAAACCTGCTAAAATTTAGAGATCGGGCATTGACTCTATTTTTTGCCAAATTTATTATATACTAAGTGAAAAAATTCCAAAAGCTTTAAGCACCTGGTATTCCTAGGCGGTCTTTCAACCAAGTACTAACCATACATTAACCTGCTAAGATTAAGAGATTGGGCATTGTCTCTTTTTTTTTTTTTTTTTTTTTTGCAAGATTATTATATAATTCGTGAAAAATATCCAAAAATTTAAAGCACCTGGTATTCCCAGGCTGTCTCCCATCCATGTACTAACCTGGCCCAAACCTGCTTATATTCAGAGATCGGGCATTGACTCTATTTTTTGGCAAAATTATTACATACTAAGTCAAAAATTTCCAAAATGCTTACAGCACCTGGTATTCCCAGGCAGTCTCCCATCCAAGTACTAACCAGGCCCAAACCTGCTTAGCTTCCGAGATCAGACGAGATCAGGCATAGCCAGGCTGGTATGGCCGTAAGCGAAGACTGCTGTAAAGAGAATGCTATTTAAAGATCAGCCAATCTACTCGCCAGTACATTATATAAGTAGGAAAGAAAACCCAAAAGCTTAAAGCACCTAGTATTCCTAGGCGGTCTCTCATCCAAGAACTAACCAGACCTAAACCTGCTAAAATTTAGAGATCGGCCATTGACTCTATTTTTTGCCAAATTTATTATATACTAAGTGAAAAAATTCCAAAAGCTTTAAGCACCTGGTATTCCTAGGCGGTCTT
>NW_020529279.1:25000-27500 GCF_003368295.1 Carassius auratus
ATTATATAAGTAGGAAAGAAAACCCAAAAACTTAAAGCACCTAGTATTCCTAGGCGGTCTCTCATCCAAGTACTAACCAGACCTAAACCTGCTAAAATTTAGAGATCGGGCATTGACTCTTTTTTCTTTTTTTGCAGGATTATTATATAATTTGTGAAAAATATCCAAAAATTTAAAGCACCTGGTATTCCCAGGCAGTCTCCCATCCATGTACTAACCTGGCCCAAACCTGCTTATATTCAGAGATCGGGCATTGACTCTTTTTTTTTTTTTTCAAGATTATTATATAATTCGTGAAAAATATCCAAAAATTTAAAGCACCTGGTATTCCCAGGCAGTCTCCCATCCATGTACTAACCTGGCCCAAACCTGCTTATATTCAGAGATCGGGCATTGACTCTTTTTTCTTTTTTGCAAGATTATTATATAATTTGTGAAAAATATCCAAAAATTTAAAGCACCTGGTATTCCCAGGCAGTCTCCCATCCATGGACTAAACTGGCTTAAACCTGCTTATATTCAGAGATCGGGCATTGACTCTATTTTTTGCCAAATTTATTATATACTAAGTGAAAAAATTCCAAAAATTTAAAGCACCTGGTATTCCCAGGCAGTCTCCCATCCATGTACTAACCTGGCTTAAACCTGCTTATATTCAGAGATCGGGCATTGACTCTATTTTTTGGCAAAATTATTACATACTAAGTCAAAAATTTCCAAAATGCTTACAGCACCTGGTATTCCCAGGCGGTCTCCCATCCAAGTACTAACCAGGCCCAAACCTGCTTAGCTTCCGAGATCAGACGAGATCGGGCATAGCCAGGCTGGTATGGCCGTAAGCGAAGACTGCTGCAAAGAGAATGCTATTTAAAGATCAGCCAATCTACTCGCCAGTACATTATATAAGTAGGAAAGAAAACCCAAAAGCTTAAAGCACCTAGTATTCCTAGGCGGTCTCTCATCCAAGTACTAACCAGACCTAAACCTGCTAAAATTTAGAGATCGGGCATTGACTCTATTTTTTGCCAAATTTATTATATACTAAGAGAAAAAATTCCAAAAGCTTTAAGCACCTGGTATTCCTAGGCGGTCTTTCAACCAAGTACTAACCATACATTAACCTGCTAAGATTAAGAGATCGGGCATTGTCTCTTTTTTTTTTGCAAGATTATTATATAATTCGTGAAAAATATCCAAAAATTTAAAGCACCTGGTATTCCCAGGCTGTCTCCCATCCATGTACTAACCTGGCCCAAACCTGCTTATATTCAGAGATCGGGCATTGACTCTATTTTTTTGCAAAATTATTATATACTAAGTGAAAAATTTCCAAAAAGCTTACAGTACCTGGTATTCCCAGGCAGTCTCCCATCCAAGTACTAACCAGGCCCAAACCTGCTTAACTTCCAAGATCAGACGAGATCGGGCATAGCCAGGCTGGCATGGCCATAAGCGAAGACTGCTGCAAAGAGAAGGCTATATAAAGATCAGCCAATCTACTCGCCAGTACATTATATAAGTAGGAAAGAAAACCCAAAAGCTTAAAGCACCTGGTATTCCTTGGCGGTCTCTCATCCAAGTACTAACTAGACCTAAACCTGCTAAAATTCAGAGATCGGACATTGACTCTTTTTTCTTTTTTTGCAAGATTATTATATAATTTGTGAAAAATATCCAAAAATTTAAAGCACCTGGTATTCCCAGGCAGTCTCCCATCCATGTACTAACCTGTCCCAAACCTGCTTATATTCAGAGATCGGGCATTGACTCTATTTTTTGGCAAAATTATTACATACTATGTGAAAAATTTCCAAAATGCTTACAGCACCTGGTAATCCCAGACGGTCTCCCATCCAAGTACTAACCAGGCCCAAACCTGCTTAGCTTCCGAGATCAGACGAGATCAGGCATAGCCAGGCTGGTATGTCCGTAAGCGAAGACTGCTGCAAAGAGAATGTTATTTAAAGATCAGCCAATCTACTCGCCAGTACATTATATAAGTAGGAAAGAAAACCCAAAAGCTTAAAGCACCTGCTATTCCTTGGCGGTCTCTCATCCAAGTACTAACTAGACCTAAACCTGCAAAAATTCAGAGATCGGGCATTGACTCTTTTTTCTTTTTTTGCAAGATTATTATATAATTCGTGAAAAATATCCAAAAATTTAAAGCACCTGGTATTCCCAGGCAGTCTCCCATCCATGTACTAACCTGGCCCAAACCTGCTTATATTCAGAGATCGGGCATTGACTCTATTTTTTAGCAAAATTATTATATACTAAGTGAAAAATTTCCAAAAAGCTTACAGTACCTGGTATTCCCAGGCGGTCTCCCATCCAAGAACTAACCAGGCCCAAACCTGCTTAACTTCCGAGATCAGACGAGATCGGGCATTGCCAGGCTGGTATGGCCGTAAGCGAAAACTGCTGCAAAGAGAAGGCTATTTAAAGATCAGCCAATCTACTCGCCAGTACATTATATAAGTAGGAAAGAAAACCCAAA
>NW_020529279.1:35000-40757 GCF_003368295.1 Carassius auratus
TTAATAACTTGTTTATTTTGACATTTATCGTTTAACCCCAACATAAGAGTTATATTCCAGCTAATTTCTTTAGTCGTTTTTCTTAAATCACAAACTAAGTTTTTTAAAACTCCAAAAAATTGACCCAATCCTTCACAAAGTAAAAACAGGTGTAAAATTCCTTCATCTTCTGTTTTACATACTTTACATATTGCATCTTGTTCCATTCCAATCTTACACAGCCTCATT
This sequence comes from Carassius auratus, assembly GCF_003368295.1. Classification (NCBI taxonomy): domain Eukaryota; kingdom Metazoa; phylum Chordata; class Actinopteri; order Cypriniformes; family Cyprinidae; genus Carassius; species Carassius auratus. The sequence continues at coordinate 35,229 of NW_020529279.1, forward strand.
TCAGTGAACATCAAATTTTGTCTTATGAAATAATCCAAACATTCAAGATCTGTATCTAAAAACTTCCATCTCATATTCTTCCAAATGAGTCCTTCGTCAACTCCATTGAAGTGCCTTAACCAGAATTGGTTGGCAATAGGTTTTTTAAAAACAGAATTTACAAAAAAATGATAAAACATTTTCACAGTACATAAATTAAAAACCATCAATTTGTCCCCTCTTTTCAAAAACACATCCATTCTGTTTTCAGATTTTTCCTCATTCTGAATCTCCTCAACCCATTCTTTAGGTATTGCCTTCTTTACTTCTTCATATTGTTTTTTAAGAGTGTTTTCATTATATTCTTCTTTTGCTTCCTCCATAGCATCAATCAACACTTGTATGGGTAGAAACCCTTCTTTATACTCATATAACACATCCCTTACTTTTAAAAACCCTACTTCAATCCACTTCTTAAAATAAATCTCTTTTCCTTGTGAAACAATATTCTTATTTAAGAACAAAGGTTGGTTTAAAATAATTTCCCTTCCATGTGGTTTAAATTCAATTTCTGAGAGTAAAGAACTCCAAGCACTTAAAACTTCCTTATAGAAGTCTGGTATTCTCTGCATCATCCCATTCTTTAATTTCATCCATAAAATATTGTTTCCTATCTTCAAATTCCCACATATGTTTAAATAAAGTTCCATTGTTATTTTCCATTCACTTTTGTTTTCCTCATCCAAATACATTTTGACTGTTTTGACTCTCATACTTTTTTTCTTTTGCTCAATATCTACTAGACCTAAACCTCCTTCTTCTACTGGACCAATTAGCGTGTTGTATGCAATTCTCGCAGGCTTTTTCTCCCATAAAAAATCCAAAATACATCTTTTTATCCTTTGTGCCGTCCAAAAAGGCATAGATGAAACAGACATAATATACCATATTTTGGACAACAATAAAACATTTACAATTAAAATCTTTCCTTTTAGATTTAAATTCCTGTATCTCCAAAATACTAATCTTCTTTCCATTGCTCCTATAATCTCTTCCCACATCTTATCTCTTGTATTTTTTTCCTCTTTTCCTAAAATTACACCTAAAATCTTCATTTCTTGTACTTCTTTGAAAGCAAAATTTTCTATTAAAACTGGTGATTTTCCGAATCTCATACAAACAGTTTTATCTTCATTTATTTTTGCTCCAGTGCCTTGACAAAATCTTCTCACTTCTTCCATAACTATTCCCACACTTCCAATATCTCTAACTATTACTGTCGTGTCATCAGCGTATTGAAATATTTTTTGTCCTTCTATTCCCCTCTCCAGTTCTATTCCCTGTATTCTTTCTTCTTTATTTATTACCATCCCCAAAGGTTCTGCTACCAAGGAGTATAACTGTGCCGATAGTGGACACCCTTGTCTTATTGAACGTGTAATTTTAAAAGGTTCTGTTAAAAAGCCATTGCATTTCACTTTTGTCATTGCTCCTCTGTATAAAATTGTTATCCATTTAATAAAATTAATTCCAAAACCAAAACGTTCTAAAATTGAAAATAAAAAACTATGTTCCACTCTGTCAAAAGCTTTTTCGAAATCAAGGCTGATTACATATCCACACTTATTTTCTTCTCTCATATAGCCTATTAAGTCTCTTATACTACTTATTGTGTCTGCAATGTCTCTTCCATTTACCCCATATGACTGATTAGTCTTTATTATTGTAGGTAATACCTTCCTCATCCTATCAGCTAAGACTTTTGCTAAAATCTTTAAATCTGTATTTAGCATAGTAATTGGTCTAAAATTATTTAAAACTGTTTTATCCCCTTTTCCTTTATATATTATCTTCATTAGCCCCATTCCCATCATCTGATATAATTCACCTTTCTCAAAAACCTGATCATATACTTCTTTTAAAATTGTGCTTATTTTATCTTTAAAAGCCTTATAAAACTCACCTACCAGTCCATCTATTCCTGGACTTTTTCCTCCATTTAAAAGTTCTATAGCCCTCATTATCTCTTCTTTTTCTATTTCTTTTTCACAAAGTTTTTTATCTTCTTTTTCTACCTTGGCAGTAATTTGCTGTAATAAAAACTTTTTTTCCTCATCATTTATTTTATTTGTTCTAAAAAGATCTTCATAGTAACATTTTATTTCTTTAAGGATTTCTTCTGTTCCCTTCACTGTTTTACCATCCTTCCTCTTTATTTCCTTCATTAGTTCTGCTTTTCCTTTACTTTTCTCCAAATTAAAGAAAAATTTTGTACACCTCTCTCCCTCAACAATGTATTTTGCTTTGCTTCTCATCATAGCTCCTTTACATTTTCCCTCCTCTATTTTCTTTAGTTTCTCTTCCAAGACTATTATTTTTTGTATATCTCCACTTCTCTTTTGTTGCTCTTCTCTTAATTCCATCCTTATCTCTTTTTCCTTTTTCCGTTTTACCCTCTGAACAGTTTTACTATATTTTATTGAAAATTTCTTTATTTCATATTTTACATTCTCCCACCATATTCTTTTATCCTCTACATACATCCCATCCTCTTTCTCTGTTTCTAATAATTTTTCTATTTCCAATTTATAACTTTCACTCTTTAAAAGCTCTGTGTTTAAAACCCATACTCCAGGTCCTCTCTCCTTTTTGTTAAAGTCTATCTTCAAAGAAACCATTTTATGATCACTCAAAACTGTATCTTTATAAAATATATCCTCAATAAAATAATCTAAATTTCTTGTACTTAAAATGTGATCAATCCGTGACTGACATAAAAATTCCCTACAATTTGTTTTCTGGTAAACTCTCTTTTCTTTTCATTCCTCTCTCTCCACACATCCATTAAGTTATTTTCTTCCATTAGAGTTCTAAGTTCTTTTCTCCCCTCATCTGCTCTAAAAACCATCCCGTCTGCCAAATCTCTTTTACAAAAAACTGTATTGAAATCTCCTACCATCATTACTTTCTTCCACTTTTCTACCAAACCTCTTAATTCATTAAAAAAATCCTTTTTTTCTTTCACTTCATTTGGTGCATGCAAATTAAATATCACAAAGCATTCATCTTCATGTCTTATTTCAACTGCAATAGATTTTCCTTTCCCATCATCATATATTACTTTTACTTTCACATCTATACCTTTTCTTATTAAAATAGCAACCCCTCTTCCCATTCTTCCATCATCATTATTAAAAAATATTTCCCCAGCCCACCTCTTTTTAAAATCATCCATTACATCACCTCTCCAGTTTGTTTCTTGAAGTATTATTAAATCTTCATCTTTACACAATTCTTTAACCATTTCAAATTTTTCCCTGTTAAGTAAACCTCTTGCATTAAAAACAACAATACTTAATACCATAAAATAAGAAAATAAGTATTTAGGAATCACCATTGTTAACTTTCTTCTTCTTCCTCTTTTTCTTCTTCTAGGATCCTCAACACTTCAAATCTATTAACATTTTTCTTTATTTCCCTTTTAACAATTCTTTTCTTAGATGATTCTAAATTTGGTTTTACCTTTAAAGTCCTTCTTCTTACGAGTCTTCCCAAGTCCTTGCCACTCTTTTGATCCTCCAAATCACTTCCCACTCCAATACCATATGTCATTTCCATATTTTGGCTGCTTTCTGATGCAGTAAACTTGTCTTTTGTATTTGTAACTCTGTCCGCTGGTGTCCATACTACTTTGTCAATGCTTTCATTTTCTTCAGATTTTTGTCCTTCATTTTCACTTGCCAGTTCCTTATCATTCTCCCTCTCTTCCTCCATTGCTGCCTCCTGTTGCTCCTCTCTTTCACTTCTTTCTTTTGTTTCTATAGCCTCCTTTAGTATCCGCCCATTTCCTCTTGCTCCCTCTTCTTCCTCTTCTCTTCCTCTTCCTCTTCCTCTTCCTCTTCCTCTTCTCCGGTATTCATCCAGCATTCACATTTGTTCATAGTTTTAAAACAATCTGGGCACTTGACTGCTGTACAATCCCTTGCATAGTGACCTTGTTCCTCGCACTTGTGACATGTAAACTCTGGACAGTCCTTGAGGATGTGCTGTGGACTCATGCACAATCGACATGTTTTTACCTGTTGACTGTGTATAATCCTAAAATGTTGTGTTCCTTCTGCGGTCTCGAAGCGTGTACTGTAAGGTAATGAAGCCACTTCTCTCGGGAATTTTACCTTTACAAATCTGGTTCCATCCTCGATGTCCGTTCTCGGATAATATCTTCTCCTTATTTGTGATGTGGGGATTACTCTCCACCCTTCCAACTTGTCCAGAATGGCCGTATCTTCTAGGTAGACTGGTAAGTGCATAAAGGAGACCACATACTCCCTGTCTTGTAGCTTTTTAGTTTCACACTTTATTCCTTTAATTTCCAGTCCATTTAGAAGTTCATCACAAAGCTCTTCTTTTTCCAAAGTTACCTCATATAATCCATGTTGTTTTGGTCTTACAGCAAGGATTTTTCCTTCTCCCACCTTCTCTACTATGGATTTAATGATGTCTTCTACTCCTCCATTTTGTACCTCTGCTACATCAATGGTTATGGTTGCCTCCTTTAAATATACTCTTTGATTTTCAATTATATTTTTTTCCACTTTCATCTCGCAAACCTTTTCTCAGTCCTTTATCCTGTTGTCTGCAAATTTCTGTGCCTTTATCCTTGCAGTTCCTTTTGTGTTCCTCCATTTTCTTTGATTGCTCTTTCCCCCACACGAGAAAAACAAACAAAAAAGTCAAACAAACTAAAAATAAATACCTCCCAGACAGCTTAAAAGCTGCTGGTTAGCATTGAACAAAAAACCAAACTTTCCAACTGTTATTTTGTTCACTCCAAACATAAATAAAACAAAAAACAAAACAAAAATGCAGAGAGCCTATCTCTCTGAATTGCTGCCACACTACTTCCTTAGTTGCACTCTAGCGCCCTCAGGTTGGTATGGCCGTAAGCGAAGACTGCTGCAAAGAGAAGGCTATTTAAAGATCAGCCAATCTACTCGCCAGTACATTATATAAGTAGGAAAGAAAACCCAAAAGCTTAAAAGCACCTGGTATTCCTAGGCGGTCTCTCATCCAAGTACTAACGCAGACCTAAACCTGCTAAATTCAGAGATCGGGCATTGACTCTTTTTTTGTTTTTTAGCAAGATTATTATATAATTCATGAAATATCCAAAAAGATTTAAAGCACCTGTTATTCCTAGGCAGGTCTCTTCATCAAAGTACTAACCAGGCCCAAACCTGCTAATATTCAGAGATCGGGCATTGACTCTTTTTTTTTTTTTTTTTTTGCAAAGATTTATTATTATATTACGTGAAAAATTTCCAAAAAATTTAAAGCACCTGGTACCCCAGGCAGTCTGCCATCTCATGTACTAACCTGGCCCAAACCTGCTTAATTCAGAGATCGGGCATTGACTCTTTTTTTTTTTTGCAAATTATTATATAATTAGTGAAAAATACCAAAAATTTAAAGCACCTGGTATTCCCAGGCGGTCTCCCATCCAAGTACTAACCAGGCCTAAACCTGCTTAGATTCAGAGATCGGGCATTG
>NW_020529280.1:25000-26998 GCF_003368295.1 Carassius auratus
ATTAGATGGGATGGTCTTTTAAATAGCCCTCTCTTTGCAGCAGTCTTCGCTTACGGCCATACCAACCTGGCTATGCCCGATCTCGTCTGCTCTCAGGAAGCTAAGCAGGTTTGGGCCTGGTTTAGTACTTGGATGGGAGGACCGCCTGGGAATACCAGGTGCTGTAGCTTTTTGGAAACTTTTCACTTAGTATAATAATTTTGCCAAAAAATAGAGTCAATGCCCGATCTCTGAATATTAGCAGGTTTGGGCCTGGTTTGTACATGGTTGGAGACTGCCTGGGAATACCAGGTGCTTTAAACTTTTTGGAAATTTCACGATTTATGATAATAATCTTGCAAAAAAAAAAAAAAAAAAAGAGTCAATGCCCGATTCTGAATCTTACCAGGTTTAGGTCTGGTTAGTACTTTGGATGAGAGACTGCCTAGGAATACCAGGTGCTTTAAGCTTTTGGGTTTTCTTTCCTACTTATATAATGTACTGGTGATTAGAATGGGCTGGTCTTTAAATAGCCCTCTCTCTTGCAGCAGTCTTCGCTTACGGCCATACCAACCTGGCTATGCCCGATCTCGTCTGCTCTCGGAAGCTAAGCAGGTTTGGGCCTGGTTAGTACTTGGATGGGAGGACCGCCTGGAATACCAGGTGCTGTAAGCTTTTTTGGAAACTTTTCACTTAGTATATAATAATTTTGCCAAAAAAATAGAGTCAATGCCCGATCTCTGAATATTAGCAGGTTTGGGCCTGGTTTAGTACATGGTTTGGAGACTGCCTGGGAATACCAGGTTGCTTTAAACTTTTTGGAAAATTTCACGATTTATATAATAATCTTGCAAAAAAAAAAAAAAAAAAAAAAGAAGTCATGCCCGATCTCTGAATCTTACCAGGTTTAGGTCTGGTTAGTACTTGGATGAGAGACTGCCTAGGGAATACCAGGTGCTTTAAGCTTTTTGAAAACTTTTCACTTTGTATATAATAATTTAGCCAAAAAATAGAGTCAATGCCCGATCTCTGAATATTAGCAGGTTTGGGCCTGGTTAGTACATGGATAGGAGACTGCCTGGGAATACCAGGTGCTTTAAACTTTTTTGGAAAATTTCACGATTTATATAATAATCTTGCAAAAAAAAAAAAAAAAAGTCAATGCCCGATATCTGAATCTTAGCAGGTTTAGGTCTGGTTAGTACTTGGATGAGAGACTGCCTAGGAATACCAGGTGCTTTAAGCTTTTGGGTTTTCTTTCCTACTTATATAATGTACTGGTGATTAGATGGGCTGGTCTTTAAATAGCCCTCTCTTTGCAGCAGTCTTCGCTTACGGCCATACCAACCTGGCTATGCCCGATCTCGTCTGCTCTCGAAGCTAAGCAGGTTGGGCCTGGTTAGTACTTGGATGGGAGACCGCCTGGGAATACCAGGTGCTGTAAGCTTTTTGGAAACTTTTCACTTAGTATATAATAATTTTGCCAAAAAATAGAGTCAATGCCCGATCTCTGAATATTAGCAGGTTTGGGCCTGGTTAGTACATGGTTTGGAGACTGCCTGGGAATACCAGGTGCTTTAAACTTTTTGGAAAATTTCACGATTTATATAATAATCTTGCAAAAAAAAAAAAAAAAAAAGTCAATGCCCGATATCTGAATCTTAGCAGGTTTAGGTCTGGTTAGTACTTGGATGAGAGACTGCCTAGGAATAACCAGGTGCTTTAAGCTTTTGGGTTTTCTTTCCTACTTATATAATGTACTGGCGATTAGATGGGATGGTCTTTAAATAGCCCTCTCTTTGCAGCAGTCTTCGCTTACGGCCATACCAACCTGGCTATGCCCGATCTCGTCTGCTCTCGGAAGCTAAGCAGGTTTGGGCCTGGTTAGTACTTGGATGGGAGACCGCCTGGAAATACCAGGTGCTGTAAGCTTTTGGAAACTTTTCACTTAGTAATAATAATTTTGCCAAAAAATAGAGTCAATGCCCGATCTCTGAATATTAGCAGTTTGGCCTGGTT
>NW_020529281.1:0-34889 GCF_003368295.1 Carassius auratus
CTAAATGTAAAAAAACAATCCACATTCAAATCAAAATAGCCGACTTCCTGTTGGTCGTAGCTGATGACTGTGAATTAGAAAGTTGTCCGTCTTGATAAGAACAATTTTTGTACTGAGTTTGGTGTCTGTAGCTAAAACTAACCCCCCACTTTTTGACAAAAGGTGGCGCTATAGAGTGCCTCTTCCACGCCCTCTTATGAACTTTTGCCAGTGTCTAGCTGTCACTAATACTGATATGTGTTCTGAGTTTGATGAAATTCTAAGCATGTTATATGCCTCAAAATCACCTGAGAAGTTTTCCAGTTTGACATGTTGCCACGGCAACAATATTTTTAGATATCCAATATCCCCCCAGCAGATTTCATATCGGCTGTGTTTTTAACATTATTCTGATGAAGTTTGAAGCAAATCGAGTAAAATAAGATGCTGAATTCAAAGCATTTTGAAAATGACACACTTCCTGCTGCCAGTTGGTGGCGCTATAACTTTGACTCCTAATAGTCACATATATGCGATCGACATCATACAATTAATAATCTGATGAAGTTTGATTGAAATCAGGAAATGTAATGTGGATGGTATTAGACACTTCCTGTTTCTCAATTCTCGCCATAATTTCAAACGCCTCGCCACGAGCAAACCGTTTCGAGATATCAAAAATCCCCTGGCAATTTTTCATCCCAATGTCTTGAGATCATGTTGACCGAGTTTGGTGGCAATCGAGTAAAAAACCTATGACAAGTATATCAAATTCCAGAGCATGCGCTTTTTACATAACTCTAAATAGCTGACTTCCTGTTGGGCGGAGCCTATGACATGCAATACGAAAGTTGTTCGGCACGAATGAGATCTATATGTGTACTGAGTTTCATATTAATACGTGCAAGTATGTGTGAGCTATACATCAACATTTTATGACTGTGTTCCAGGGGGCGCCGTAGAGCCCCTGTGCCACGCCCGGGTCCCAACCTCTGCAGGCTCCTAAAGGCACAGATTCCAAAGGTGTGTGCAAATTTTCAAGAGTTTTTGAGTATGTTAAGGACTCCAAAAGCCCCACAACTTTGACGATAAATATGAATAATAAACCCTAAATAGCCACTTCCTGTTGGGCGGAGCCTATGATATGCAATACGAAAGTTGTTTGTATTGATGAGTTCTATATGTGTACCGAGTTTCGTACGTCTACGTACAAGTATGTATGATATATGGCCCTCCATATTCCAGGGGGCGCTGTAGAGCCCCTGTGCCACGCCCGTGTATCAGTCTCGTGCCGCCCTAATGGCCGCAGGTTCCAATGTGTGTGCCAATTTTCAAGACTTTTTAAGCATGTTAAGGGCCCCAAAAGCCCCCGTAACGTTTAGAAAAAAATAATAATAATAATAATAAATATAGCTGCAAGCAGCGATGGCGGGCTCAAGCCACCAATGCCATCGCCACCCCGGTGGCATCAGGTAAACTGTGCCCAGCGGCCACATGCATTCACAATATCCTCTGGCTGTGAGGTTTTAAGGGATATGGCAGTTAAAGGGTTAATCCGAATCATCTAGACTTTAAAATCACATTCACAGAACGATATATATATATATATATATATATATATATATATATATATATATATATATATAGCTTTAGTAACACTTTACAATAAGATTCCATTTATAGATGGTTTCATCGGGCGCACGCGCCTGGACCTAAGTTAACTTCCGGTCTGTGTTGTGTATATCGGTCTGGCTGCGGTGCCATCTACAAACGCAGTTAAAGCCAAGGTGATGAGTAGACTGAAGTTGGGCTCAGGTGGTTGTGCTGCGGGATGTGTTTCCCATACATTTATTTATTTTTGGAGACTCGCCACAATTTTAAAACTGATCAATTTTCAAAGAGGCTTCGTTAAATAAACATGACTAACGTAACGTTACGTAACGTACTGCACGTTTAATTCCTTACATTTATGTTTAAATATCAAAATGAGGCACGGGTGTTTTTTATATCGTTGTATTTCTAAAAGAAGACTTGCATGTTATATGCCTGATAAAGCAGCATGTGAGCGTACCAGCTCTGCTTTGTTTACAGCTGTTACTGGGGAAACTTCTTGCGCTTTATGTCTATGCTTTAAAACATCTCCTGCTGGCAAATAATGAATTAGCATTTTCATTAAGTCCGCCTGATCCACACAGAAAACACATTTTGTTTGTTATCAAAAAATATCTACTCTAGAGGGACTTGGCTGTTGTTATTTATTCTATTCGGAGTCTACCGGAAGTTAAGTTAGGTCCACAAAAGCGCTCACGCGCATTAACGTTTGTTTATGTTGATGCCGTTGAAACCGTCTATAAACATTATGTTAACATGAACAATATTTATATAGCATTCATTCAACATTGTTTTATTGTGATTTTTTTCCAAGCACATTTTACCAATTCCAAACCATATAAATCTTAATAACTACCATTATTTTTTATTTAATCATTTATGAGTGCTATACAATAGTCCAGGAAAGCTGGAAAAGAAAAACAGGTCAAGAAGAACTGACAAAAAGAATTGCAAAATAATTAGGAATTAATGTGAAGATTAATTTTTTGTCAATTCTGCAAGACAGACTTTTCAAGAAAGGAGGTGGAATAAAAATGAGCTCCTAAATCTTAATCCCGGTTTCTGGAAGATATATTCCTCAAACCATCGAACAAGAAGAGGTGGTGCTGGTCCTTCACGAGTCACTCTAATCAGTTCATAAAGCCTATATATAAAGCCTTAATATATAGTATTTCACAATACTTCATGGTATTCTAATTAAATCATTTTTTGGAATCTTAGATCTCTCAGAACCTGACACCGAGTAATTCTGAGACTCCAGGAAAGTGGCAGTTCTGTAAAATGTTGGCGCTGGAGACTAAATGCTCCCTGATAGTTTCACACCTAATTCACTTAACACACACACAAACACACACACAAACACACACACACACACACTACCCACTGTGACAGAGGGACAGAGTGACATCAGATGTATGATAGTTTTTTAATTTTCTATCATCCATATAGTGTTGTATAGTCATGAAACTATGCATATTTCCTCAGAATGACTTGTCTTCTATGTGTACATTTTTTTGAAGTGTTTAGAAGCTGCACTTTAAAAAAATAAAAGACATTTACTGGTTACTTTTTTACTGTTATTTCAAAAAATCACCACGACAAAACCATTCAAGCTATCCAAAATTAATTTGCATCTGTTCTGTAAGATAAATTCTTTAAACAGTGGTAAAAGAGGATGTGGTGCTGATTCTTCAAGAGTCACTCAAAACGTGTCTGTCCATAAAGCCTATAAAGAATTATTCTTAATATACAGTTCACAATATTTCAGCTTGTTATTCTAATTAAGTGAGGGTCATTTTATCAGTAAAAATACATAAAATACATATTATTTTTCTTTGAAAGATTTCTATAAATGATTTAAATCATACTTGTTTCTACAATAATTATTTAAAAGTAATCCTATACCTCCATCTGGTGGCCATTATTGGTACTAAGAATTGCAAGCTTCATTTATAAGTTATGATAGTTTTAATTTTATGCTGGCTCTTGAAAATGATAAAGCTATGAAACTTACTGTGCTTCCTTCAAATGATGACTTCTACGTATATAAAAAATTATGAAGAGTTTGGAATGAAAAATTTTAAAGATATAGTAAAATAACTATTGTATTTTTTTATGTTACTTTAATAAATCGCTATGACCACACCATTTAAGGTATCCTAAACCCATTCACAATTTAACATCTCAGTATATTGGCTTCATGTTAAAAAAAGTTTGGTGTGAACTACTTGTGTCTTCTTGGAGGAGTATGAAATCATTTACAGGCTGATTTTATCATAAATCCACAATAGAATTTCTGAGTTCTGTATCAATCTGTGTTGTTGTTTGTTTATTTTTATTTTTTTATTTTTCATAGGAAGATAACTGATCCTTTACTCTCCTTCTTTAATAAATGTGCTTATAAACCAAAAACAAGCTATTTATAGCTGTATTTATAAACTGCTTACTACTGACTGGGACAAGGCTTTATAAAGCATGAACTGACTATTTACTTTTTGAGTTTGAAATTATTATTTGCAGCACAAATGAGGTTTTTTAGGATTTTTAAAAATCCCTAAAACTGTCAGAAAAGGATAAGGCCTATTTCTATGTGAGTGGCTACATTTATTTGTTTTTATAACTATAATGCATAAACTATGAAATTATACAAAATGTATAAAAAAGTACAACAGTTATTGTTTTCCAATGTTTTTTTTTTTTTTTTTTTTTTTTTTTTGGATTTACATTTAAAAAAATTAGCCTACTGCAATCATTCTAAACAGCTTGAATAAAACCTGTTAATATGTATTATAGACCACTGTAACTGTGTATAATCTAACAAACAAGTTTATTATGAAAATAAAAGTGTGTACACCAGAAAAATTGGACGATAAAGAAATTGCTAACAATAGTATAATAGATCATGTTTTATGTTTTTAGGCGTTTAGATGCAGAAATGGACAAATAAAATGTAAAATAAAATGTAATTGATTTAATTAAATATAGATTAATTCTTGTTAGAGCAAAATAAAAAATACATACGTACACACATTAAAAAAGCAGACAAGATGAATGAGTTTCATTTTTTTTATAGATTAAAATTGAAGACAGAAGCAGCTGGTATATGCGGTCACTTAATATTCAAATCCAGTAGATCCACTTCAGATTTATTTCTCAACAGTTTATGTTCACGTGGCTGTTTTCGTTTAAATTCGCCAAGCTATTTTGAAATAATCTTGTCCGTTATGTGTTTGTTCGTACGACGAAAGGCAGAATCCTGCAGCTCGAGAGATATGTTATTCTGCCAGTCGCGGTGTCAAATAGTCTTGCACACTTAAACGAGTCACAAACACCTGCATTTAGCTCTTGTAGTGTTACAATGGGTTTATTGTGTGCATTTGTGGTAATATTTTATTTAAAAAAGCTCTTAAACAAGAATAAATTCGTTTGTTTTGAGCTCGACACTGTACGCGCTGATCGGAGGCGGTGATTTCAGATAGGCAGCCACAAATATTCCATTTTCACACAAACAGTTCAAAAACATCTGAATTTAGCTCTTGGTGTGTTCTAATTGGTTGATTGTGTGATATCGCTGTAATAATTTATTTTTAAAAGCTTTAAAACAGGAATAAATTCGTTTTTTCTGAGCTCTTTACTCCAGACGCTCGTGATCACAGCGGTGATTCATCTCTCCTATTTCTCACGTATCTCTGGCCAGAAATTATTTATCCATGAGCCCTGAACCGGTAATAATCAGATATGTTGGTTTAGCTTGTCAGTGTGAATTAAATCTAAGTATTTATTTGTATTTTTAACCGATTTAAAAGTGAAAGTAAAAGTCCGGGAATTGAACCTGTAGGGGCGCTATTTCTCTCAGACAATGGAAGTCTGAAGCACATATACTCAAACAGAGGGACAGAGTGAGATGAGATGTCTGACAGTTTTTTAATTTTCTGTTATCCATACAGTGTTGTAAAGTCGTGAAACTATCCATATTTACTCAGAATGACTTTTTTTCTGTATGAAAAAAGGTTTTGAAGTGTTTGGAATTTAAAAATGCAGGACAATTAATAATTTCATTTTTACTGTCATTTAAAAAAATCACCACGGCAAAACCGTTCAAGCTATCCAAAATCCATTGGCAATTTAAGTTGTTTAAAATGTTTTGGCATCATGTAGACAAAGTTTTGGTGTGTATAGTGTTACTCTCCTCTGAGCAGTATGCATTAATTCACAGCTAAATGTAAAAAAAAATCCACATTCAAATCAAAATAGCTGACTTCCTGTTGATCGTAGCTGATGACTGTGAATTAGAAAGTTGTCCGTCTTGATAAGAACAATTTTTGTACCGAGTTTGGTGTCTGTAGCTAAAACTAACCCCCCCACTTTTGACAAAAGGTGGCGCTATAGAGTGCCTCATTCCACGCCCTTTTAAAAGCTTTTGCCATTGTCTAGCTATCACTAATACTGATATGTGTTTTGAGTTTCATGTAAATCTGAGCTTGTTGTCTGCCTCAAACTCACCATAACAGAACATTCAAGTTTGACACGTTGCCATGGCAACACTATATCAGATATCAATATCCCCACAACAGATTTACATCGGCCGTGTTTTGTCATTATTCTGATGAAGTTTTAAGTAAATCGAGTAAAAATAAGATGCTGAATTCAAAGCATTTGGAAAATGACACACTTCCTGCTGCCAGTTGGTGGCGCTATAACGTTGACTCTTAATAGTCACATATATACAATCAGTATCATACAACGAACAAACCCATGAAGTTTGATCAAATTCAGGAAATGTATGTGGATGTTATTAGACATTTCCTGTTTCTCATTTCTCGCCATAAGTTCCACGCCTCGCCACGGGCAAACCGTTCGAGATATCAAAAATCCCCTCGCAATTTTTCATCCACAATGTCTTGAGATCATGTTCACCGAGTTTCGTGGCGAACGGGTTGAAAACCTCAGAGGAGTATTTCAAATTCCAGAGCATGCTTTTTTTAAACAGCCCTGAATAGCTGACTTCCTGTTGGGCGGAGCCTATGACATAAAGCGCGAAAGTTGTTCAGCTCAATGAGATCTACAAGTGTACTGAGTTTCATATAAATATATGCAAGTGTGTGTGAGCTATGGTTCAAGATTTCTGACTGTGTTCCAGGGGGCGCTGTAGAGCCCCTGTGCCACGCCCGGGTCCCAGCCTCTGCGGCGTCCTGATGGCCGCAGATTCCAATGTGTGTGCCAATTTTCAAGAGTTTTTGAGCATGTTAAGGCCCCCAAAAACCCCCGGAAGGTTTAATAAAAAATAAAAAAAATAATAATAAGAATAATCCTTAGAAGAACAATAGGGCTCTTCGCCCCTTCGGGCTTGAGCCCTAAATATAGCTGCAAGCAGCGATGGCGGGCTCAAGCCACCAATGCCATCACCACCCCGGTGGCATCAGGTAAACTGTGCCCAGCGGGCACATGCATTCACAATTTCCCTCTGGCAGTGAGGTTTTAAAGGATAGAGGGGAGCGTAGAGGGGAGCGTGCATTTGCAGTGGCTGGGCCACGACTCTGGAATACCCTGCCTTTAGAGATCAGACTGGCCCCTTCCTTGTCTATTTTTAAATCTTTGCTAAAAACTTTTTTATTTTCCTTTGTGTACTGACTACTGTGTTATGCTACATTTTGAAATGGGTGGTTTTAAATTTTTTGTCTGGTCTATTTTTATGTATGTGTAATATTCTTGCTCTTATGTTAAAGCACTTTGGTCAGCCAGGAGGCTGTTGTAAATGCACTATACAAATAAATTTAACTTGAACTTGAACTTGAACTTGATATGGCAGTTAAAGGGTTAATCCGAATCATCTAGACTTTAAAATCACATTCACAGAACAATATATATATATATATATATATATATATATATATATATATATATATAACTTTAGTAACACTTTACAATAAGATTTCATTTATAAACATTATGTTAACATGAACAATATTTATATAGCATTCATTCATGTCAGTTAATATTCCAAACTTAAACATTAAAACATTGTTTTATTGTGATTTTTTTCCAAGCACATTTTACCAATTCCAAACCATATCAATCTTAATAACTACCATTATTTTTTATTTAATCATTTATGAGTGCTATACAATAGTCCAGGAAAGCTGGAAGAGAAAAACAGGTCAAGAAGAACTGACAAAAGAATTGCAAAAGAATTAGGAATTAATGTGAAGATTAATTTTTAGTCAATTCTGCAAGACAGACTTTCAGGAAAGGAGGTGGAATAAAAATGAGCTCCTAAATCTTAATCCCAGATTCTGGAAGATATATTCCTCAAACCATCGGACAAGAGGAGGTGGTGCTGGTCCTTCACGAGTCACTCTAATCTGTTCATTAAGCCTATATATAAAGTCTTAATATATAGTATTTCACAATACTTCATGGTATTCTAATTAAATCATTTTTTGGAATCTTAGATCTCTCAGAACCTGACACATTGTAATTCTGAGACTCCAGGAAAGTGGCAGTTCTGTAAAATGTTGGCGCTGGAGACTAAATGCTCACTGATAGTTTCACACCTAATTCACTTAAAACACACACAAACACACACACACAGTGACAGAGGGACAGAGTGACATCAGATGTATGTTTTTTAATTTTCTGTCATCCATATAATGTTGTATAGTCATGAAACTATGCATATTTCCTCAGAATGACTTGTCTTCTATGTGTACATTTTTTTGAAGTGTTTAGAAGCTGCACTTTTTTTTACTGGTTCCTTTTTTACTATTATTTCAAAAAATCACCACGACAAAACCATTCAAGCTATCCAAAATTCATTCACACCTGTTCTGTAAGATTAATTCTTTAAACAGTGGTAAAAGAGGATGTGGTGCTGAACCTTCAAGAGTCACTTAAAACGTATCTGTCCATAAAGCCTATTAAGAATTATTCTTAATATACAGTTCACAATACTTCAGCTTGTTATTCTAATTAAGTGAGGGTCATTTTATCAGTAAAATTCCTAAAATACATATTATTTTATTTGAAAGATTTCTATAAATTATTTAAATCATACTCGTTTCTCCAATAATTATTTAAAAGTAATCCTATAGCTCCCTCTGGTGGCCATTATAGGTACTAAGAATTGCAAGCTTGATTTATAAGTTATGATAGTTTTAATTTTATGCTGGCTCTTGAAAATGATAAAGCTATGAAACTTACTGTGCTTCCTTCAAATGAGGACTTCTACTTATATAAAAAATTATGAAGAGTTAGAATGAAAAATTTTAAAGATATAGTAAAATAACTATTGTATTTTTTATGTTACTTTAATAAATCTCTATGGCAACACCATTTAAGCTATCCTAAACCCATTCACAATTTAACATCTCAGTATATTGGCATCATGTTGAAAAAGGAGTATGGAGTAGTATGAGGAGGAGTATGAATTCATTTACAGGCTGATTTTATCATAAATCCACAATAAAATTTCTGAGTTCTGTATCAATCTGTGTTGTTGTTTGTTTATTTTTATCTTTTATTTTTCATAGGAAGATAACTGACCCTTTACTCTCCTTTTTAATAAATGTGCTTATAAACCAAGGACAAGCTATTTATAGCTGTATTTATAAACTGCTTACTACTGACTATTAATATTGGGACAAGGCTTTATAAAGCATGAACTGACTATTTACTAATGAGTGCAGTTATTATAAAGTGTTATCAATGCATTTGCTAATGTTAACAAATTAGACATTATTTTACAGTGTTATCAAATCCTTAAATGACTCATAAGCATTTGTGAAAGTTCTGCTTGCATTACAGCTTAGTATTGATCTGTGAGCTGAACAGATTTACTGTTACATCTATGAGATTATGTAAATTCAAATAAATATAATGTCACAGGATGTCATAGGTCAGTATCAAATGAGTTTGAAATTATTATTTGCAGCACAAATAAGTTTTTTTTAGGATTTTTAAAAATCCCTAAAACTGACAGAAAAAGGTTAAGGCCTAAGCTATTTCTATGTGAGTGGCTAAATTTATTTTTGTTTTCATAATTGTAATACACAAACTATGAAATTATACAAAATGTATAAAAAGGTAAATAAATAAATACGCACACATTAAAAAAGCAGCCAAGTCGAATGAGTTTCCTTTTTTATATAGATTAAAATTGAAGACAGAAGCAAGTGGTAAATGTGGTCACTTTAATATTCAAATCCAGTAGATCCAGTTTATGTTCACGTGGCTGTTTTCGTTTATATTCGCCAAGCTATTATGTATTTTGAAATAATCTTGTCCGTGATGTGTTCGTTCGTACGACGAAAGACAGAAACCTGCAGCTCGAGAGATATGTTATTCTGCCAGTCGCGCTTTCAAATAGTCTTGCACACTTAAACAGGTCACAAACACCTGCATTTAGCTCTTGTAGTGTTACAATGGGTTTATTGTGTGCATTTGTGGTAATATTTTATTTAAAAAAGCTCTTAAACAAGAATAAATTCGTTTGTTTTGAGCTCGACACTGTACGCGCTGATCGGAGGCGTGATTTCAGATAGGCAGCCACAAATATTTCATTTTCACACAAACAGTTCAAAAACATCTGAATTTAGCTCTTGGTGTGTTCTAATTGGTTGATTGTGTGATATCGCTGTAATAATTTATTTTTAAAAGCTTTAAAACAGGAATAAATTCGTTTTCTCTGAGCTCTTTACTCCAGACGCTCGTGATCACAGCGGTGATTCATCTCTCCTATTTCTCACGTATCTCTGGCCAGAAATAATTTATCCATGAGCCCTGAACCGGTAATAATCAGATATGTTGGTTTAGCTTGTCAGTGTGAATTAAATCTAAGTATTTGTTTGTATTTTTAACCGATTTAAAAGTGAAAGTAAAAGTTCGGGAATTGAACCTGTAGGGGCGCTATTTCTCTCAGACAATGGAAGTCTGAAGCACATATACTCAAACAGAGGGACAGAGTGAGATGAGATGTCTGACAGTTTTTTAATTTTCTGTTATCCATACAGTGTTGTAAAGTCGTGAAACTATGCATATTTCCTCAGAATGACTTTTTCATCTGTATGAAAAAATTCTTTGACGTGTTTGGAAGCTGCAATTTAAAAATACAATAATGATTCCCTTTGTAAGGTCATTTAAAAAAATCACCACGGCAAAACCATTCAAGCTATCCAAAATCCATTCACAATTTAAGTTCCTATCAGAAATACTGATGTGTGTTCAGAGTTTTGTGAAATTCTAAGTATGTTATTTGCCTCAAAATCACCTGAGAAGTATTCCAGTTTGACATGTTGCCACGCCAACAATTTTTTAGATATCAATATCCCCCTTGCAGATTTATATCGGCTGTGTTTTAACATTATTCTGATGAAGTTTGAAGCAAATCGAGTAATAATAAGATGCTGAATTCAAATCATTTTGAAAATGACACACTTCCTTCTGCCAGTTGGTGGCGCTATAACTTTGACTCCTAATAGTCACATATATGCGATCGACATCATACAACGAATAATCTGATGAAGTTTGATTAAAATCAGGAAATGTATGTGGACGGTATTAGACACTTCCTGTTTCTCATTTCTCGCCATAATTTCAACGCCTCGCCACGAGCAAACCGTTCGAGATATCAAAAATCCCCTGGCAATTTTTCATCCCCAGTGTCTTGAGATCATGTTGACCGAGTTTGGCGGCAATCGAGAAAAAAACCTATGACAAGTATTTCAAATTCCAGAGCATGCGCTTTTTACATAACTCTAAATAGCTGACTTCCTGTTGGGTGGAGCCTATGACATGCAATACGAAAGTTGTTCGGCACGATGAGATCTATATGTGTACTGAGTTTCATATGAATATGTGCAAGTATGTGTGAGCTATACATCAACATTTCTGACTGTGTTCCAGGGGGCGCCGTAGAGCCCCTGTGCCACGCCCGGGTCCCAGCCTCTGCAGGCTCCTAAAGGCCACAGATTCCAAAGTGTGCGCAAATTTTCAAGAGTTTTTGAGTATGTTAAGGACCCCAAAAGCCCCCACAACTTTGACGAAAAATTTGAATACTAAACCCTAAATAGCCAACTTCCTGTTGGGCGGAGCCTATGATATGCAATACAAAAGTTGTTTGGATTGATGAGATTTATATGTGTACCGAGTTTCATTCGTCTACGAGCAAGAATGTATGATATATGGCCCTCCATATTCCAGGGGGCGCTGTAGAGCCCCTGTGCCACGCCCGTGTATCAGTCTCTGCCCGGCCCTAATGGCCGCAGGTTCCAATCTGTGTGCCAATTTTCAAGACTTTTTAAGCACGTTAAGGGCCCCAAAAGCCCCCGAGACGTTGGAAAAAATAATAATAATAATAATAATAATAATAATAATAATAATAATAAAAAATAATCCTAAGGAAAACAATAGGCCTCTCGCCCTTTGGGCTTGAGCCCTAATAATAATAATAATAAAAAATAATCCTAAGGAAAACAATAGGGCTCTCGCCCTCCAGGCTTGAGCCCTAATAATAATAATAATTAAAGCTGCAAGCAGCGATGAACGGGCCCTCGCACCCGGGCTCGCCGGCAGCGAGTGACTTTAGTAAATAGGTGAACGGTGAGAAATATGCATTTAAACTCATAAATATAAGTAGAATATATCAATGTTTATTCCATATATGTGCCAATCTTCCTGTTGCCAGCAGGTGGCGCTATCATTATAATGGAATCTTGGCCTTCAGATGTGTTCAGGGCAGGACTCTTATCGAACATGTGAAGTTTGGGGAAGATTGAAAATTTTATGCCTCAGTTACAACAACTTCTCTTGCTGTGGCGAGACGTCAAATTTTATCATGGCGCCATGGACACGCCCTTTAACAAAAACTCAAGATCTCCACAATTTAACATTGCTCAGGCCTTAAGATTAGACTGACCACAAAAAATACATTAATGTCAAAAGATTTCTAGGAGTAGTTTGTCGCAGCGTAAAACATGTCACTTCCTGTTGCCAGCAGGTGGCGCTATGACTATAACTGAATATGGGCATGTAGCTCTGTTAAGGGCAGAAGTCTTATCTAACATGTGAAGTTTGGGGCAGATTGGACATTGTATGTCTGAGTTACAGCAACTTCCTTTTTCATGGCGAAACATCGAAATCTGTCAGGTCGCCATGGACACGCCCTTTAACGAAACCTCAAGATCTTCGCAATTTAACATCGCAAAGGCCTTTAGATTTAACTGACCAAGTTTGGTGGTGATCTGAATAAATCTCCAGGAGGAGTTTTTTAAAGTACATCCCCAGAAAATGGCAAAAACAACGCCAATTTTGCAGAGAAAATTCTAAATAACCGACTTCCTGTTGGGATTCGGATTTCCTACCAAGAGACTTTGTGGTAGGTATTTGTAGTATCTACCAATGCATTACAATTAAAATGAGACATTATTTTAATTTGTTACCAAATCCTTAAGTAATTAAAAGTGTTTTGTTGTAAATTTATTGACCTATAAGCATTTGTGAAATAGTTCTGCCTGCATCACAGCTTGGTCGTCATCTGTGAGCTGAACAGTTTTACTGTTACATCCATGAGATTATATCAATTCAGATTAATGTCAATCACAGGGTGTCAGAGGTCAGTATCAAATGAGTTTGAAATTATGGACCCACTTTATATTAAGTGGCCTTAACTACTATGTACTTACATTTTAATTAATAATTTAGTACAATGTACTTATTGTGTACATACATGTTTTTACATTGTACTTATATTAAAAAAAAAAACTACATGTAATTACATCTGTATTTAATTTCTGTAATTGCATTTATAAATACACTGTTGACCCATACTTTACACCTTAACCCACCCTTAAACTTACCCATACCTCCAACCCTCTCCCTAACCTTACCCCTATCCCACCTCAATAGCAGCAAAAGTGTTTTACAATACAATATGAACACAATCCAAGTACATTGTACTTATTTCTTTATGTAAGTACATAGTAGTTAAGGCCACCTAATATAAAGTGGGACCGAAATGATTATTTGCAGCACAAATAAGTATTTTTAGAATTTTTTTTAAATCACTGAAACTGTCAGAAAAGGATACGGCCTAAGAGATTTCTTAAGCTGTAATGAAAACAGCACAATTAGCAAAAACAAACAAAAAAAAAAAACAATTTAAAATAATATTTTTTTTCTGGTGATTAAAGAGATGTTTAAGTCCCTCTCTCTCTCCCTGTCTGTCTGCCACTCAGCTCATGCCCATCCCCCACTCACACACACACACACACTCAGTAAGCACACATACATTCCTCAAACAGAGGGACAGAGTGAGATGAGATGTCTGACAGTTTTTTAATTTTCTTTTAATCATACAGTGTCGTAAAGTCATGAAACTATGCATATTTCCTCAGAATGATTTGATCTCTGTATGAGAAAATGCTTTTAAGTTTTTGGAAGCTGCAATTTAAAGATACAAGACAGTTAATGATTCCTTTTTTGACTGTCATTTCAAAAAATCACCACGACAAAACCGTTCAAGCTAACCAAAATCCGTTTGCAATTTAAGTTCCTCAATGTTTTTGCAACATGTAGATAAAGTTTGGTGAGTATAGTGAACTTTTCCTCTGAGAAGTATGGATTAAATCACAGCTCAATTTTTTTTCAAAAATCCATATTCAAATCAAAATAGCCGACTTCCTGTTGGTCGTAGCTGATAACTGTGAATTAGAAAGTTGTCCGTCTTGATAAGAACAATATACGTAACGAGTTTGGTGTCTGTAGCTAAAACTAACCCCCCCACTTTTGACAAAAGATGGCGCTATAGAGTGCCTCTTCCACACCCTTGTAAAAGCTTTTTCCATTGTCCAGCTATCAATAATACTGATATGTGTTTTGAGTTTCATGTAAATCTGAGGTTGTTATCTGCCTCAAAATCACCATAACAGAATATTCACGTTTGACACGTTGCCATGGCAACAATATATAAGATATCAATATTCCCACGACAGGTTTATATCGGCCATGCTTTGTCATTATTCTGATGAAGTTTGAAGCAAATCGAGTAACAATAAGATGCTGAATTCAAAGCATTTTGAAAATGACTCAATTTCCTGCTGCCAGTTGGTGGCGCTATAACATTGACTCTTAATAGTCACATATATACGATCGGTATCATACTTCGAACAAACCGATGAAGTTTGATCAAACTCAGGTAATGTATGTGGATGTTATTAGGCATTTCCTGTTTCTAATTTTTTGCCCTAAATTCAACGCCACGCCACGGGCAAACCCTTCGAGATATCAAAAATCCCCTCGCAATTTTTCATCCCCAATGTCTTGAGATCATGTTCACCGAGTTTCGAAGCAAACGGTTGAAAGTCCTCAGAGGAGTATTTCAAATTCTAGAGCATGCTTTTTTTAAACAGCCCTGAATAGCTGACTTCCTGTTGGGCGGAGCCTATGACATAGAGTGCAAAAGTTGTTCAGCTCAATGAGATCTATAAGTGTACTGAGTTTCATATAAATACATGCAAGTGTGTGTGAGCTATGGTTCAAGGTTTCTGACTGTGTTCCAGGAGGCGCTGTAGAGCCCCTGTGCCACGCCCGGGTCCCAGCCTCTGTGGCGTCCTGATGGCCGCAGGTTCCAATGTGTGTGCCAATTTTCAAGAGTTTTTGAGTATGTTAAGGCCCCCAAAACCCCCGGAAGGTTCATAAAAAATAAAAATAAATATAGCTGCAAGCAGCGATGGCGGGCTCAAGCCACCAATGCCATCGCCACCCCGGTGGCATCAGGTAAACTGTGTCCAGCGGGCACATGCATTCACAATATCCCTCTGGCAGTGAGGTTTTAAAGGAAATGGCGGTTAAAGGGTTAATCCGAATCATCTAGACTTTAAAATCACATTCACAGAACAATATATATATATATATAACTTTAGTAACACTTTACGATAAGATTTCATTTATAAACATTATGTTAACATGAACAATATTTATATAGCATTCATTCATGTCAGTTAATATTCCAAACTTAAACATTAAAACATTGTTTTATTGTGATTTTTTTCCAAGCACATTTTACCAATCCCAAACCATATCAATCTTAATAACTACCATTATTTTTTATTTAATCATTTATGAGTGCTATACAATAGTCCAGGAAAGCTGGAAGAGAAAAACTCCTTATATTCATGTGCAGAATTATTAGGCATGTTTTCTTTTACAGATGAAATGCACTAAAAAAGAGTTTTAACTCAAACTGTTTTAACTCAAAGTCGAAAATTATGAAATACCCATGAGAAATATCAAACACAAATGCAATACAGAAATGGATAAGTTAAGACTTGACCATTGTACAAAAATGCTGACTGGGTCATGAGGTCAGAAAAGAAGAAGAAAAAAAAAAAACAGGTCAAGAAGAACTGACAAAAATAATTGCAAAATAATTAGGAATTAATGTGAAGATTAATTTTTAGTCAATTCTGCAAGACAGACTTTCAGGAAAGGAGGTGGAATAAAAATGAGCTCCTAAATCTTAATCCCGGATTCTGGAAGATATATTCCTCAAACCATCGGACAAGAGGAGTGGTGCTGGTCCTTCACGAGTCACTCTAATCTGTTCATTAAGCCTATATATAAAGTCTTAATATATAGTATTTCACAATACTTCATGGTATTCTAATTAAATAATTTTTTGGGAATCTTAGATCTCTCAGAACCTGACACATTGTAATTCTGAGACTCCAGGAAAGTGGCAGTTCTGTAAAATGTTGGTGCTGGAGACTAAATGTTCCTGATAGTTTCACACCTAATTCACTTAACACACACACACACACACACACACACACACACACACATTAACCACAGTGACTGAGGGACAGAGTGACATCAGATGTATGATAGTTTTTTAATTTTCTATCATCCATATAATGTTGTATAGTCATGCAACTATGCATATTTCCTCAGAATGACTTGTCTTCTATGTGTACATTTTTTTGAAGTGTTTAGAAGCTGCACTTAAAAAAATAAAAGACATTTACTGGTTCCTTTTTTACTGTTATTTCAAAAAAATCACCACGACAAAACCATTCAAGCTATCCAAAATTCATCGCACCTGTTCTGTAAGATACATTCTTTAAACAGTGGTAAAGAGGATGTGGTGCTGATCCTTCAAGAGTCACTCAAAACGTATCTGTCCATAAAGCCTATGAAGAATTATTCTTAATATACAGTTCACAATACTTCGGCTTGTTATTCTAATAAAGTGAGGGTCATTTTATCAGTAAAATACATAAAATTCATATTATTTTTCTTTGAAAGATTTCTATAAATGATTTAAATCATACTTGTTTCTACAATAATTATTTAAAAGTGATCCTATAGCTTCATCTGGTGGCCATTATTGGTACTAAGAATTGCAAGCTTGATTTATATGTTATGATAGTTTTAATTTTATGCTGGCTCTTGAAAGTGATAAAGCTATGAAACTTACTGTGCTTCCTTCAAATGAGGACTTCTACTTATATAAAAAATTATGAAGATTTAGAATGAAAAATTGTAAAGATATAGTAAAATAACTATTGTATTTTTTTATGTTACTTTAATAAATCTCTATGAAAACACCATTTAAGCTATCCTAAACCCATTCACAATTTAACATCTCAGTATATAGGCATAATGTTGAAAAAGGAGTATGGAGTAGTATGAGTAGGAGTATGAATTCATTTGCAGGCTTTATCATAAATCCACAATAAAATTTCTGAGTTCTGTATCAATCTGTGTTGTTGTTTGTTTATTTTTATCTTTTATTTTTCATAGGAAGATAACTTACTCTCATTTTTAATAAATGTGCTTATAAACCAAGGACAAGCTATTTATAGCTGTATTTATAAACTGCTTACTACTGACTATTGATATTGGGACAAGGCTTTATAAAGCATGAACTGACTATTTAATAATGAGTGCAGTTATTATAAAGTGTTATCAATGAATTTGCTAATGTTAACAAATTAGACATTATTTTACAGTGTTATCAAATCCTTAAATGACTCATAAGCATTTGTGAAAGTTCTGCTTGCATTACAGCTTAGTATTGATCTGTGAGCTGAACAGATTTACTGTTACATCCATGAGATTATGTAAATTAAAATAAATATAATGTCACAGGATGTCATAGGTCAGTATCAAATGAGTTTGAAATTATTATTTGCAGCACAAATAAGGTTTTTTTAGGATTTTTAAAAATCCCTAAAACTGTCAGAAAAAGGTTAAGGCCTAAGCTATTTCTATGTGAGTGGCTAATTTTATTTTTGTTTTTATAATTGTAATACACAAACTATGAAATTATACAAAATGTATAAAAAGATAAATAAATAAATACGCACACATTAAAAAAGCAGCCAAGTCGAATGAGTTTCCTTTTTTATATAGATTAAAATTGAAGACAGAAACAAGTGGTAAATGTGGTCACTTTAATATTCAAATCCAGTAGATCCAGTTTATGTTCACGTGGCTGTTTTCGTTTATAGTCGCCAAGCTATTATGTGTTTTGAAATAATCTTGTCCGTGATGTGTTCGTTCGTACGACGAAAGCCAGAATCCTGCAGCTCGAGAGATATGTTATTCTGCCAGTCGCGCTTTCAAATAGTCTTGCACACTTAAACAGGTCACAAACACCTGCATTTAGCTCTTGTTGTGTTACAATGGGTTTATTGTGTGCATTTGTGGTAATATTTTATTTAAAAAAGCTCTTAAACAAGAATAAATTCGTTTGTTTTGAGCTGGACACTGTACGCGCTGATCGGAGGCGGTGATTTCAGATAGGCAGCTGCAAATATTTCATTTTCACACAAACAGTTCAAAAACATCTTAATTTAGCTCTTGGTGTGTTCTAATTGGTTGATTGTGTGATATCGCTGTAATAATTTATTTTTAAAAGCTTTAAAACAGGAATAAATTCGTTTTCTCTGAGCTCTTTACTCCAGACGCTCGTGATCACAGCGGTGATTCATCTCTCCTATTTCTCACGTATCTCTGGCCAGAAATAATTTATCCATGAGCCCTGAACCGGTAATAATCAGATATGTTGGTTTAGCTTGTCAGTGTGAATTAAATCTAAGTATTTGTTTGTATTTTTAACCGATTTAAAAGTGAAAGTAAAAGTTCGGGAATTTAACCTGTAGGGGCGCTATTTCTCTCAGACAATGGAAGTCTAAGCACACACACTCAAACAGAGGGACAGAGTGAGATGAGATGTCTGACAGTTTTTTTAATTTTCTGTTATCCATACAGTGTTGTAAAGTCGTGAAACTATGCATATTTCCCCAGAATGACTTTTTCATCTGTATGAAAAAATTCTTTGACGTGTTTGGAAGCTGCAATTTAAAAATACAATAATGATTCCCTTTGTAAGGTCATTTAAAAAAATCACCACGGCAAAACCATTCAAGCTATCCAAAATCCATTCACAATTTAAGTTCCTATCAGAAATACTGATGTGTGTTCAGAGTTTTGTGAAATTCTAAGTATGTTATTTGCCTCAAAATCACCTGAGAAGTATTCCAGTTTGACATGTTGCCACGGCAACAATTTTTTAGATATCAATATCCCCCTTGCAGATTTATATCAGCTGTGTTTTAACATTATTCTGATGAAGTTTGAAGCAAATCGAGTAATAATAAGATGCTGAATTCAAATCATTTTGAAAATGACACACTTCCTTCTGCCAGTTGGTGGCGCTATAACTTTGACTCCTAATAGACACATATATGCGATCGACATCATACAACGAATAATCTGATGAAGTTTGATTAAAATCAGGAAATGTATGTGGATGGTATTAGACACTTCCTGTTTCTAATTTCTCGCCATAATTTCAACGCCTCGCCACGAGCAAACCTTTCGAGATATCAAAAATCCCCTGGCAATTTTTCATCCCCAGTGTCTTGAGATCATGTTGACCGAGTTTGGCGGCAATCGAGAAAAAATCCTATGACAAGTATTTCAAATTCCAGAGCATGCGCTTTTTACATAACTCTAAATAGCTGACTTCCTGTTGGGTGGAGCCTATGACATGCAATACGAAAGTTGTTCGGCACGATGAGATCTATATGTGTACTGAGTTTTATATGAATATGTGCAAGTATGTGTGAGCTATACATCAAAATTTTTGACTGTGTTCCAGGGGGCGCCGTAGAGCCCCTGTGACACGCCCGGGTCCCAGCCTCTGCAGGCTCCTAAAGGCCACAGATTCCAAAGTGTGCGCAAATTTTCAAGAGTTTTTGAGTATGTTAAGGACCCCAAAAGCCCCCACAACTTTGACGAAAAATTTGAATACTAAACCCTAAATAGCCAACTTCCTGTTGGGCGGAGCCTATGATATGCAATACAAAAGTTGTTTGGATTGATGAGATTTATATGTGTACCGAGTTTCATACGTCTACGAGCAAGAATGTATGATATATGGCCCTCCATATTCCAGGGGGCGCTGTAGAGCCCCTGTGCCACGCCCGTGTATCAGTCTCTGCCCGGCCCTAATGGCCGCAGGTTCCAATCTGTGTGCCAATTTTCAAGACTTTTTAAGCACGTTAAGGGCCCCAAAAGCCCCCGAGACGTTGGAAAAAAAAAAAAAAAAATAATAATAATAATAATAATAATAATAATAATAAAAAATAATCCTAAGGAAAACAATAGGCCTCTCGCCCTTTGGGCTTGAGCCCTAATAATAAGAAGAATAATCCTTAGGGGAACAATAGGGCCCTGCGCCCATTGGCTCGGGCCCTAATAATAAATATAGCTGCAAGCAGCAATCACGGGGCCAAGCATTCCAGCGGCAACATCAGGAGCTAAGCATATGTAGCATCAGACCAAATGCAACAATGAATAATTAAATTTATAATTGCATGATTGTAATTGAAATGGCTGAAAATCGTTAATAAAAGTTCCACAGCGAGGAGCTAAGCATGGCATGGAGCATCAGACCAAATGCAACGAGTAAGAAAAGCAATTATTGGAAGAGTGTAATTGAAACAGCCAGTAAAACTCCAGTAAAATGATGCATTATCATTTTTGGAAAATAGGTGGCGCTGTAATCAAATCGCTTTGTTGTGTTCTGTGGGAGGTGACAATGTTGTGGGCAATTTCTTTCAAAATACTTACAGACCTTTAGGGCAATGAGTCGAACATGCCCACCGAGTTTCATTCCGATCGACTTCCATTAACCTTGTCAAATAGGTGCTTAAAGTTGTTTGGCCAATGGCGGCCATGTTTTTTAAGATAAGTGAAATTCCTCATAGACACTTATGCCACATTGGGCCATACCAATTTTCAAGTTGATTGGATCAACGGTTGCTTAGTTATAGCCATTTTAGGTTTTTTTTCATCCTGTAACGCCACCAAGTGGCAGATATGGAAAAAAAAATAATTTGACTAAAGTTTTTGTTCATGCATATGAGTTCTGAGTTTGGTGAAGATATCTCATTTTGTTCCCGAGTTATAGCCTTTTTCGTAAAATTGGTCCACGAATTTGAATGTTTTGGGTCACCTGGTTTTTTGTTCAGTCTTGATCAAACCACTGTAATAATATTCTCTGGACTCTCTAGATCAATAATTTTCAAAAATATGTTGCATTTTGTCCTTTGGTTAGCTATAATGCCGCATTTCCACCGAAATTACCCGGAACATTTGTACCAGGAACTTTTTTTCCCAGGAACTTTTTTCCCCCCAGACCTGTTGCTTTCTGCGTTTCCACCGCGGTGTAAAGTACCGGGTAGATTAGGCAAATAGACTGGTGACGTAGGTCTGCGCGCGTTTCTCAATACAAAGTACCGCTGATAAAAATTTTTTTTTAAAAAGTACGCTGATTTTGGACGTGCATCCTCGGTAGTTGGTTCAGACTTTGTGCATTCGTCTCAGGAGTGTGATATCCGCGACGACGCAAGTCTGGTAAATCTATAAACAGCAGCGTACTTGATAACTTCAGTCAGCTCGTCTTGGCTACTGCAATTTTCCTTACTGTATATTTACAATAAAACGAAATATGATATCAAATACCACTGCCTCCTTTCGTTTTCATTTAAGCATAATAACAGCTGCAGAAATGTACTTAGTTCAGGGAAATGTGTATATACAGCCATTACAATGAAACGAAATATTATATAAATTTGCCTTTTTTATTTTCATTTTAACATATAGATAAATTGAATACAGACCAAAGAAAACCTGTTAGATTTACCCCGCAGCTGAATTATATGTTATGTTTAACCACTAAAGACACATCAGAGCCAGCGGCACATATCAGAAGGTCTATCCCAGGAGAGGCTGCTCTCTGCGGATACAAGAGGACTGAGCTTCCGCTGATCGAGTGGAGCTCACCGTCTACGAGATCGGCGAAACACATTTTTTAAATAGGCATGATCTTTATAAATAAACCATAGATTTGAGTTTTAAACAACTACTTCTCGCCTGAAATACTTTTAAAATTACATTTCATGACACAATAACAGTAATATTTGAAAATTATCAGAATAAATGGTGGTTGAACTCAACCAATGCTGCGTGAACTCAGATTGCTTTGGCTACTGCAATTTTCCCCTCAGTATATTTACAATAAAACGAAATAGGATATAAAATACCACTGCCTCCTTTCATTTTCATTTAAACATAATAACAGCTGTAGAAATGTACTTAGTTCAGGGATAAGTGTAACGTTATATACAGCCATTACAATGAAAGAAATATTATATAGACTTGCCTTTTTATTTTCATTTTAACATATAGATAAATTGAATACAGACCAAAGAAAACCTGTTAGATTTACCCCGCAGCTGAATTATATTTTATGTTTAACCACTAAAGACACATCAGAGCCAGCGGCACATATCAGAAAGTCTATCCCAGGAGAGGCTGCTCTCTGCGGATACATGAGGACTGAGCTCCCACTGATCGAGTGTAGCTCACCGTCTACGAGATCGGCGAAACACATTTTTAAATAGACGCTGTCTTTATAAATAAACAACAGATTTGAGTTTCAAAAAACTACATTCTCGCCTGAAATACTTTTAAAATTACATTTCATGACACAATAACAGTAATATTTTGAAAATGTTGATCCGAATAAATGGTGGTTGAACTCAACCAATGCTGCGTGAACTCAACCAATCAGAATGTTTAGCGCCAAAGTCCCGCTCCCGAAAGTTCCTGAACTTTAAAAAAGTACCACCTCGCCAGCAGGGACTTTCTGGGGGGCATTTTTTTACCCGGAACTTTTATTTAGTTCCTGGTTCCTGCGGTGGAAACACACCAAGTACCGGACCAAGTCCCTAGTTCCTGGGTAAAGTTCCTGCGGTGGAAACGCGGCTTAAGAGGTCATTTAGGAAAGGGCCGTGGCCACATGTAACCTAAAGCCTATAAAACTGAAACAAAAACTCAAAACTTTATGAAACTTGGTTATAACATGTGAAAGATGACCCACCAAGCATGCAAAGTTTCATTAAGATCAGAAAATAGCTGGTGCTATAACAGTTAAACAGGCCTAAAAAACAAAAGATTTCTGTTGTGAATGGCATTAAACTGCAAAAAAAAAAGGGGTAATATAATCACACATGCATTAGATCTGTATTTTTTCTAAACAATCATGCAAAATTTAACAGAGATTAGGTAAAAAAGAACACTGTAATATTTATAAAGCTTCAAAACCCAGTGTTGAATAAAAAATTGCAATTATAACCACTAGATGTCACCGGAAGACCACTAATGAGCTCACTAAAGACTAAAACATTACAGTTTATGGGCTTGTTGAGGGATTCATCTAGAAAAAATGTATATTACTATTATTTAATATTACTGTTCAAGCATTTCAGATCACATTGAGTCAAAGTTTACCAATTTATTCATACAGATATATCTAATGTTTATAATTATGCCAGATTATGATTGCAATGAAACCTGAACAATGACATAGAAGCCCATAAAAACAGAAGACTTGCAATAGGTTTTATCACCCATCATTTATTTTAATTATCTATATATATAACAAAATGTGTGCATCTGTGTGTGGGTTTAAGCATGCTTATTGAGTATTAATATACTATTTTAAACATTTCATGTTTGTGTGTGTCTGTAATTCTGTTCTATTCTTTTACCGTCAGCCATATCTAGGTTATTTAAAATCAGTGCAGTACTATTATCTAGACTGTGAAATTATACATAAATTGCGTATGCTTCTTTGGAATGAAATTAAGACAACATATAACAGTTATAAAGGTTAAAGAGACAGTGTTGTATGATAAATTGCATTTACGACCACTAGATGTCACTGGAAGACCACTAATGGGCTCACTAAAGACTAAAACATTACAGTTCATTGTCTCGATGATTGATTCATCTAGAAAAATATATATTACTATTATTTAATATTACTGTTCAAGCATTTAAGATCACATTGAGTGAAAGTTCAACAATTTATTCATACATGTATATCAAATGTTTACTATTATGTCAGAATATGAATGTAATGAAACCTGACATAGAAATGTAAGAAAAGAAGTCTTTCTGTGAGTTGTGTGTCACCTATAATTTATTTCAAATATCTACATACAACAAAATGTGTGGGCATGTACTTCTCTGTGTGTGTGTGTGTGTGTGTGTGTGTGTAATCATGCTTATTGATTATTCATATAATAGTTGAACCATTTCATTTCTGTGTGTGAGTGTCTGTGAGCCTATTCTCCATGTTAGACAATGGCACACACAAGTTTGGCTTAATTACAACAAAGGTTTGCAGAGATATAGCCTCAGACTCATTTTGTGAAGATGCCTGACATCTGAAGCAGCGCTGTACAAAAACGGTTTCGTCTATTGACACGAAATCCATAACTTTTTGTCAGCACGGTCTGAAGATGATCTGATTCAATTTTGGTGAAAATCAGACAAACGGTTGAGGATGAGTTTAAAAAAAAATGGTTTTCAACATGAATCAAAATGGCGGACAGGAAGTTTTGCTTAATATGACATAATTGGTATGTATGTTGTCGGCATGTCCCAAGGAACATTTTGAGACATGTTTCATGATAATAGGCTAATGCAATCAAAAGTTATTAGCATTATTGGAAATGTAATAATTAGCGGTTATTGATTGGTTTATTACTCTTGACCAATAGGTGGCGCTGTGACCAAAATGATGTGGCGTGGTCAATGTGATGTGACAATGTCACATATTAAGTTTTGTGTAAATATCTCCAACCTTTGCAGAGATACAGCCTCAGATGCAGTTTGGCATCTTTCCAGGAAATTCGTTGGTACGCTAATTGAAAACGGTTACGTGTATCGACACAAATTCCATAACTTTTTGCCAGCATGGTCTGAAGATGATCCAAATCAAATTTGGTGAAAATCTGAGCAACGGTCTAGGAGGAGTTCGAAAAAGTAGGTTTTCAACATGAATCAAAATGGCGGACAGGAAATTTTGCCAAAATTGACAAATGGGGTATCGGTGTTCTCGGCATGACCCAAGGAATCTATCAACATCAGCTTTGTTACAATAGGCTAATGTATGCAAAAGTTATTAGCATTTTTCGAAAAATCGTTATAACTATTGACCACAAGGTGGCGCTGACCCCAATTTTTTTGTGTACATTCAGGGCATGGAGCCGGACATTTTTGTAATTATTTGCGAAACGATACGGAACTTCATTCTTAAGATACAGCAATTTATAACTAAATTCAAAATGGCCGACGCCCAAAATGGCCGAATTGGGAAAATTCGGTATCATTCGACTCGGAATGATGCACTGAATCTAAATACACCACTTTTGTGATTTTTGGCAAAACCGTTCAGAAGTTATGAGCAAAAACATGCATTTTTCATATCTCCTGACCACTAGGGGGCACAGCGCCGAAACACTGCAGGTAGTCCCAGGGAATGGTTGTTATAAGACCCACCAAGATTGGTCTCAATAGGCCAAACCGTTGCGGAGATATAGCCTCACGTTCACGTTTGCGTGCTTTTCGAAGAATTCGTTCATGAGCTATTCGGAAACGGTTTGAGAAATCAACTTGAATTCCATAACTTTTTGCCAGCATGGTCTGAAGATTATCTGATTCAATTTTCGTGACAATCGGTGCAACGGCCTAGGACGAGTTCGAAAAAGTAGGTTTTACGAACAATTGACGATAGCGAAAAAACTAAACCTTGCGATTTTTGAATTTCGGTGTCCATTCGACTCGGCATGAGCCAAGGAATCACAGGAAAAAAGAATTTTCATTTTGTGGCTTACGGTTCAAGAGTTATTAGCATCAACCCAGATAGCAAATGACATGTGGCCCAGTTCTGGCCCACATCTCCCATATTCTTCTGGCCCACATACCGCGCGGAATGACGGCGATGACTCAACCTGAGTCTGGCTGACATATGTCAGCCACAACTGAACCAGATCTGGGCCACATCTCAGAAATGGTGTGGGTGACATCTGGGCCAGATCTGGCCCAGTTTTGTCTGACAGAAGTCAGCCACAACTGTACCAGATCCATGCCGCATCTCACAAATGGCATGGGTGACACCTGGCCCAGATGTCAACCACGCCATTTCTGAGATGTGGCCCAGAGCCGTCCCAGTTGTGGCTGACTTCTGGGTTAGATATGGCCCATATTTACCCTTTCTAGACACAAAAGAATATGTAATTAATCCAGAATAAAGAAAACACTCATGTAGTCTAAACTGCTTTATTAAAATATAAAAATTAAACAAATAAATATACATACATGAATACAACTGCATGTATAGATATAAAACAAATACATTTACATTATTACAAAATAAAAAATACAGATAAATATTTATAAATATAGTTAAATACACATTAACATTAAATTTACATTTAGCAGACACTTTTATCCAAAGCAACTTACAAATGAGGACAATGGAAGCAATCAAAATCAACAAAAGAGCAATGATAAACAGGTGCTGGTCATATCATTAGAATATCATCAAAAAGTTGATTTATTTCACTAATTCCATTCAAAAAGTGAAACTTGTATATTATATTTATTCATTACACACAGACTGATATATTTCAAATGTTTATTTCTTTTAATTTTGACATTTATAACTGACAGCTAAGGAAAATCCCAAATTCAGACGCGGCAGAGAGGAGTGAGTATGAGAAACATTCAGATACACAGGCTGATTCAGTCTTCTGAATTGGGAGTAGCGAACATGCATTATAAACTTCTTTCAAATTAGAATCTGTTGGGGAGATAAAATGTGCAAGATAACGTATATGTACTAATAAAAACATCAAACAAAAAACATCAAACAAAAAAAAATGTATCTTTTACTCTCCAGTACTGAAAGCAGAACTGATAAGGGAGCCCTTGATACTGTGACACAGCTCTTTCAAATTAACATTACCTTTTTTGCAGTGGCGGTAGTTTGTATGTCCATCTATAGTTGCCATCATCTAAGGTCTTTTGAGTACTGGTATCATCTGAAGTCCTCACAAGTCCTGCAAGTCCTGTGCTGTGCAGTTTCTAATAACCCTGGGATGGACATTTGCAGAAACAGGAAGGCAAAGGGAGAAAGATTAGCATAGCTGCTGTTCATATCATTTCAGGCAATGTGCACTTTTTACTATTTCATCAATGGAGTACATTGAGTACTATTTTTAATCTAGTAGGTTTAAACTGAAATAATTTTTCTAGATCCCTTAATAAACATATTATTTGTTGTCTGTTTTTGGGGAACAGACACAGTCTCTATAGAATGGACTGCATATGCCAAAGTAACATTTAATACATTTTAATAAAATTTAACTGGGAGGAACATCATAACTGTAATTTACACAACCATTCAAGAGTTTGGGGTCTGTAAGATATTTTATGCCTTTATAAAAAATCTCTTATGCTCACCACGGCTCCATTTATTGAATCAAATTACAGTAAAATAGTAACACTGTGACTATTACAATTCAAAACAACTCTTTTCTATGTGAATATTATGTTAAAATGTCATTTATTCCTTTGATCAAAGCTGAATTTTCAGCATCATTACTCCAGTCTTCAGTGACAAATCTTCAGAAATCATTCTAATATGATTTACTGCACATTTCTGATTATGATCAATGTTAAAGTACAGACGTGCTGAAATTTTTTTTGTTGGATTCGTTGTTGCATAGAATCCAAACATTTGAATGTTAGTGTTACATGCATCAAATTATTCAAAATCATCTGTTTCAAATAGTGTTCCTGTAGCTCACAACTGGTAGAGCACTGTGCTAGCAAGCAAGCGCAAGGTTGGGGGTTTGATTCCCCGGGAACACATGATATGTAAAAATTTATAGCCTGAATGCACTGTAAGTCGCTTTGGATAAAAGCGTCTGATAAATGCATAAATAAATGCAGGTCTTTTGAACTTTGTATTCATCTGTGAATCCTGAAAAATAAAATGCATCACGGTCTCCACAAAAAAAATGAAGCAGCACAACTGTTTCAACGCTGATAATAAGTTTCTTGAGCAGCAAATCAGCATTTCTGAGGGATCCATGTGACACTGAAGACTGGAGGAATGATGCTGAAAATACAGCTGCACATCACAGGAATAAATTAGTTTATAATGTATTCACATAGAAAACAGTTATTTTAAATTGTAATATTATTTCACAATATTACTCTTTTTACATATTTTAATCAAATAATTACTACAGAGGTGAGCAGAAGATAATTATTACAAATTGTATCAACTTCAAGCTTTTGAACACTAGTGTACTGTATATTTGAGGTTTGACTTACTGTACTAGTCTTGTGGTCAATAGCATCTTGGAGAGGTTGTCTTACAGTAGGTTCACTCAGACTCTGCTGGATGCAGCAGGCCATCAGCACTGAAGAATCTAGGAACAAAATAAGCTATTTGACACAGAGCCAACAATATTTAGTCTGCAGTTCCAGGTTTATTAGATGGAAACAAGCTAGAGCAGGTGAGATGCAAAAAATAAATAAATAAAATAACAGATTCATTGCGATATATGTTGTGAAAAAAATGCATATTATGTTACTTAACCTTTTCAGCGCTTCCTACGTCTCTGTCAGCAGCTCCCTTCAGAAATATTAAAATCTTGGACACTCCCTTCTGTTGTAGAAGGATTATTTTGTAACTCTTGAAATCGCAGAACAGTTTTATGTTTACCATAAAATATCAAAAGAACTTTAGTTTTCTGCCAATTTTCGCGCTCCTTGATAACGTGACGTCATCGATAAACAGTAAAGTGTAAATGTTAAGGTTAAATAAATTAAGCAATTTCCAATCAACCATTGAAAGATTACCAACAAAACAGTCAAAAGCTATCATCTACAGATGAAGATTTGATTAAAAGCCCAAACTTTCATAAATAAGAGCACAATAGAGTTATCATACCTGACGATACGTCGTCTGAAAACGGTAGAAATGCTAACGGACTTTTTCGAAGACATTAAACCATTCCTATAAAGTAAATAAACAACAGAAGCGAGTCAAATACAAATAAGAGAAGTGCCAACAACAGTTATAAGTAATATTTGTGTGATTTTATGGACTTAACTCACCTGAAAACAGTGAAATCAGCGAGAAACTGGGTGTTTCCTCGTGACATTTGCAGTGTTGCGCTCCGTTTCCATGGCAACTCCATCCGGTCCGCGCGCACGCCCATGAAAGCACGTCACGAATTAAAAGTCACACGCTTACGTTACATAAATAAACATATGAATAAACATATGCCCCTTATTTTTTTTCTGTAAGAGGGGGCGCGGCCATTTGTAAATTTAATGTGTCTGGCTTTCGGTGTCATTCCAGCTATATTAGCTGTACAAACAGCTTGTTTTGCTGTTTACTGTTGCAAACTGCTGTATCTTACCATGTTATTTTTAATGTATTGTCTTAATTATGAACGTACTGGTTTGTAGTGCAAACAGTTTTACCGTTTACTGCACTTTGTTCTTCTTGTTATTTCCCTATAACCATGACCATAAGTCTCACACATTCACATACAATTGCTTGGTGGATAGAATTAGATCACTACATAATTCAAAATGTCATTCAATTATGATATTGCTAATTTAAAATTAATTTTGTAGTTCTATAGCTCAGTGCAAAATGCCAGGCCTGCACATAATAGTGGGACAAAGTGGCACTTTTATAGTTTAAGATTTTGTATTGTTGCTTTTACGAACACTCATATATGTATGTATGTATGTGTGGATATATATATATATATATATATATATATATATATATATATATATATATATATATATATATATATATATATATATATATATATATATATATGTATGTATATGTGTGTGTGTGTGTGTGTGTGTATAAGGTGCATCTTGAAGAAATGTGAATATCATGAATATAACTTTTTTTATGAAAATATATTATATATTTATTCTAAAGATTCATAATTTTTTTTTAATGATTAGAGCTTAATTTAATGAATGTAATTATTGCATTTAAAAGTATAAAAAGGAGTTAAACAAATATTATTTAATTATTTAAAATGATTTTTAAAGAAACTTTGTCCTGTGGTGTGACAGTACAGGTGTCACAATGGAGGACTTTTTTTTTTTTTTTAATCACACCAAAGGACGTTTCAGCCTTTTCTGTCAATTAATAACCTTGCTATTCCAAGCTAACCTGTCATTAGTGGCAAGCAAGACACATTTGCAAAATTTTCTAGGATTGTGTAGCTTAACATGCACTTTTTAATAAAAAATAATAATAATTTAGGGGTGTCATATTAATGCACAACAAAGCATAAAAAATTTGTAGTGGTTCCGAAAAAGTTCAAAGGACATGGTGTCACACCCAGAGGACATGGTACAAAAATGTAAAAAAATTGAATAACATTGCAGCTTCATAACAGGTCCGTGTAGGTCAAATAAATGTGTGTATGTATTTATATTACGTGTCCTGAAATATTATGGGCGTCCAGTACTCAAAATAGTTTTAGAACCACTGACTGGTAAAGTAAGGTGATCTGCCAGGACGTGCACATCTGGTCACCTGGTATAGGCCATATCTGGCCCACATACAACAAGCCAGAACTCAACCTAAAACCGGTTTGTCACACACGGGCCCAGATCTGGCCCACACACAGCAAGCCACGACTCAAATTAAAGCCGGTTTGTCACACAAGGGCCAGATCTGGCCCACACACAGCAAGCCACGACTCAAATTAAAGCCGGTTTGTCACACACGGGCCAGATCTGGCCCACACACAGCAAGCCACGACTCAAATTAAAGCCGGTTTGTCGCACAAGGGCCAGATCTGGCCCCACACACAGCAAGCCACGACTCAAATTAAAGCCGGTTTGTCACACACGGGCCAGATCTGGCCCACACACAGCAAGCCACGACTCAAATTAAAGCCGGTTTGTCACACACGGGCCAGATCTGGCCCACACACAGCAAGCCACGACTCAAATTAAAGCCGGTTTGTCGCACACGGGCCAGATCTGGCCCACACACAGCAAGCCACGACTCAAATTAAAGTCGGTTTGTTGCACACGGGCCAGATCTGGCCCACACACAGCAAGCCACGACTCAAATTAAAGCCGGTTTGTTGCACACGGGCCAGATCTGGCCCACACACAGCAAGCTACGACTCAAATTAAAGCCGGTTTGTCACACATGGCCAGATCTGGCCCAGAAACAGCAAGCCACGACTCAAATTAAAGCCGGTTTGTCGCACACGGGCCAGATCTGGCCCATAACAGCATGCCACAACTCAAACTAAAACCGGCTTGATGTGTGTGGCCAGAAGCTGGCCCATATAACCTCTGCCGCTGCCAGAACTGAGCCAAGATGTGCCAAGTTGGCCCATGATGAGGCCCCGGATATGATGCTATCTGGGAAGTTTTTTGAAAGTTTAGACAATTGTGGCGCTAGAGAGTTTGAGTTAGAGACTTCAAATTTGCTACGGTTAATGTTCAGACAGTCCTCTATTAGTGTGCACCAAATTATACAACTTCCCGCAATCGGTTCTATGGGCTACCATAGACTTGGGGTGAAGAAGAGGAAGAATAATATAGCTGCAAGCAGCAATCACGGGGCCAAGCATTCCAGCGGCAACATCAGGAGCTAAGCATATGTAGCATCAGACCAAATGCAACAATGAATAATGAAATTAATAATTGCATGATTGTAATTGAAATGGCTGAAATCGTTAATAAAAGTTCCACCAGCGAGGAGCTAAGCATGGCATGGAGCATCAGACCAATGCAACGAGTAAGAAAAGCAATTATTGGAAGAGTGTAATTGAAACAAGCAGTAAAACTCCAGTAAAATGATGCATTATCATTTTTGGAAAATAGGTGGCGCTGTAATCAAATCGCTTTGTTGTGTTCTGTGGGATGTGACAATGTTGTGGGCAATTTCTTTCAAAATACTTACAGACCTTTTGGGCAATGAGTCGAACATGCCCACCGAGTTTCGTTCCGATCGACTTCCATTAACCTTGTCAAATAGGTGCTTAAAGTTGTTTGGCCAATGGCGGCCATGTTTTTTAAGATAAGTGAAATTCCTCATAGAGCACTTGTGCCACATTGGGCCATATCAATTTTCAAGTTGATTGGATCAACGGTTGCTTAGTTATAGCCATTTGATTTTTTTTCATCCTGTAGCGCCACCAAGTGGCAGATATGGAAAAAAGTAATAATTTGACTAAAGTTTTGTTTCATGCATATGAGTTCTGAGTTTGTGAAGATATCTCATTTTGTTCCCGAGTTATAGCCTTTTTTCGTTAATAATTGGTCCACGAATTTGAATGTTTTTGGGTCACCTGGTTTTTTTGTTCAGTCTTGATCAGAACCACGCTGCAATAATATTCTCAGGACCTCTAGATCAATAATTTTCAAAAATATGTTGCATTTTGTCCTTTGGTTAGCTTATAAGAGGTCATTTAGGAAAGGGCCGTGGCCAAATGTAACCTAAAGCTATAAAACTGAAACAAAACTCAAAACTTTAATGAAACTTGGTTATAACATGTGAAAGATGACCCACCAAGCATGCAAAGTTTCAATTAAGATCAGAAAATAGCTGTTGCTATGACAGTTAAAATGGCCTAAAAAACAAAAGATTTCTGTTGTGAATGGCCATTAAACTGCAAAAAAAAGGCGGTAATATAATCACACACGCATTAGATCTGTATTTTTCTAAACAATCATGCAAAATTTAACAGAGATTACGTAAAAAAAGAACACTGTAATATTTATTAAAGCTTCAAAACCAGTGTTGAATAAAAAAATTGCAATTATAACCACTAGATGTCACCGGAAGACCACTAATGAGCTCACTAAAGACTAAAAACATTCAGTTTTATGGGCTTGTTGAGGGATTCATCTAGAAAAAAATGTATATTACTATTATTTAATATTACTGTTCAAGCATTTCAGATCACATTGAGTCAAAGTTTACCAATTTATTCATACAGATATATCTAATGTTTATAATTAATGCCAGATTATGATTGCAATGAAACCTGAAAAATGACATAGAAGCCCATAAAAACAGAAGACTTGCAATAGGTTTTATCACCCATCATTTATTTGAATTAATCTATATATATAACAAAATTGTGCATCTGTGTGTGGGTTTAAGCATGCTTATTGAGTATTTAATATAGTAGTTTAAACATTTCATGTTTGTGTGTGTCTGTAATTCTGTTCTATTCTTTTACTGTACCATATCTAGGTTATTAAAATCAGTTGCAGTACGATTATCTAGACTGTGAAATTATACATAAATTGCGTATGCTTCTTTGGAATGAAATTAAGACAACATATAACAGTTATAAAGGTTAAAGAGACAGTGGTTGTATGATAATTGCATTTACGACCACTAGATGTCACTGGAAGACCACTAATGGGGCTTTGCAGAGATATAGCCTCAGACTCATTTTGTGAAGATGCCTGACATCTGAAGCAAGCGCTGTACAAAAACGGTTTCGTCTATTGACACGAAAATCCATAACTTTTTGTCAGCACAGTCTGAAGATGATCTGATTCAATTTTGGTGAAAATCAGACAAACGGTTGAGGATGAGTTAAAAAAAAAGGTTTCAACATGAATCAAAATGGCGGACAGGAAGTTTTGCTTAATATGACATAATTGGTATGTATGTTGTCGGCATGTCCCAAGGAACATTTTGAGACATGTTTCATGATAATAGGCTAATGCAATCAAAAGTTATTAGCATTATTGGAAATGTAATAATTAGCGGTTATTGATTGGTTTATTACTCTTGACCAATAGGTGGCGCTGTGACCAAAATGATGTGGCGTGGTCAATGTGATGTGACAATGTCACATATAAGTTTTGTGTAAATATCTCCAACCTTTGCAGAGATACAGCCTCAGATGCAGTTTGGCATCTTTCCAGCAAATTCGTTGGTACGCTAATTGAAAACGGTTACGTGTATCGACACAAATTCCATAACTTTTTGCCAGCATGGTCTGAAGATGATCCAAATCAGATTTGGTGAAAATCTGAGCAACGGTCTAGGAGGAGTTCGAAAAAGTAGGTTTTCAACATGAATCAAAATGGCGGACAGGAAATTTTGCCAAAATTGACAAATGGGGTATCGGTGTTCTCGGCATGACCCAAGGAATCTATCAACATCAGCTTTGTTACAATAGGCTAATGTATGCAAAAGTTATTAGCATTTTTCGAAAAAATCGTTATAACTATTGACCACAAGGTGGCGCTGCCCCCAATTTTTTTGTGTACATTCAGGGCATGGAGCCGGACATTTTTGTAATTATTTGCGAAATGATACGGAACTTCATTCTTAAGATACAGCAATTTACAACTAAATCCAAAATGGCCGACGCCCAAAATGGCCGAATTGGGAAAATTCGGTATCATTCGACTCGGAATGATGCACTGAATCTAAAGACACCACTTTTGTGATTTTTGGCAAAACCGTTCAGAAGTTATGAGCAAAAACATGCATTTTTCATATCTCCTGACCACTAGGGGGCACAGCGCCGAAACACTGCAGGTAGTCCCAGGGAATGGTTGTTATAAGACCCACCAAGATTGGTCTCAATAGGCCAAACCGTTGCGGAGATATAGCCTCACGTTCACGTTTGCGTGCTTTTCGAAGAATTCGTTCATGAGCTATTCGGAACGGTTTGAGAAATCAACTTGAATTCCATAACTTTTTGCCAGCATGGTCTGAAGATTATCTGATTCAATTTCGTGACAATCGGTGCAACGCCTAGGACGAGTTCGAAAAAGTAGGTTTACGAACAATTGACGATAGCGAAAAAACTAAGCCTTGCGATTTTTGA
>NW_020529282.1:0-16723 GCF_003368295.1 Carassius auratus
CTTTTGAGAGTCATTCTCACACCTTAACCTCTCTTCTGTGCCATGCAAACTGTGTGTCAACTAATGTGGCGCAACTTAGCTAAGGCACTGGTCCCAACCGAGAGGTCGTGGGATCGAATCCGGGGTGGGTAACGTCGATCCGATGGAAGTTCCGTTTTGGCCGTTTTGCTTCGTCCGCTCGTTGCTCTGGCTACAGCCCTTCAGGGCTTGGCCCCGGTATCGCTGCTTGCAGCTAATTTTAGGGGCCAAGCCCAAAGGCTGTAGCCCCTATTGTATCTGTATGTTTTATTATTATTATTATTCTTCTTCTTCTTCTTCTTCTTCTCGTCCAATGGGAGTCTATGGCAGCCCTATGAAGGGAACATGGGAAAATGATGAAATTTGGCACACTTGTAGAGATGACCATTATTAGTGATCTGACCAACTTTGGGGTCTCTAGGACCAACTCTACAGCGCCACCACCAGTTCAAAAATTCAACATTCAAACATTAATAACTCTTGAACCACTAATTCTATGAAAATAAAACTTAGTACATCTATTTTGTCTCTTCATGGAGATTCCATTCCATACCTTACATTAAGACTCCGCCCATTACAGTAGCGGCCATTTTGAAAAGTACAGTATTCAGTCTAAACACTACTCCTCCTTCAAAATTGGTCCAATTCTTCTGAAATTTGGCTCAGATGTTCTTTGGACTGAGCCGCACAGAAATGACTGAACAGAATTTTTTGAACACTAGTGAAAAAAAAAGTTATGATGCTGTGAACTTACTGAGGTTGACCTCAAATCGGTTGAGATGCTGTATCTCGGCCAAACTTTGATCAATCGATACCAAACTTGGTACACTTCATCTACACCATGATCTGGGGGTCCACGCCAAATTTGGGAACAGCGCCACCTATGGGTGTTGAGATACCAAAAATGCACTTTTTTGCTTATAACTTCTGAACAATTCATCAGAAAATTATTTCTTGATGTCTATGGATTCTTTAGATCATTCCGAATCTGTGGATGTCAATTTTGTCAAGACCACCTGGACCACCCGTCCGCCATTTTGAATTTTGTCATAAATTGCTATATCTTTTGATCTACTGTACATATCTTCACAAAAATCGATAGGCATCATCAACAACATGTGCCGGAGGTACCCCGGAAGTTAGAAGACAGCGCCACCTAGTGTTCAAGAGATATAACGATTCTTGCAAAACCCCTTATAACTACTGTAAATGTTGATCGATTTTTGTTATTTTTATGTCATTTTATTCCTTGGGTTATGCCGAATCTGATGATGTCTCATTTGCCATTTTCCAATATGGCGTCTGTCCGCCATATTGAATGGATTAAATACAGTTTTTTCGCTACTCCTCCCTGAAATCTTGTTCAATTTTGTTCAAAATTTTATCAGATGAACTTCAGACCGGGCCTGACAGAAATGACTGAACAGATTTTTGATATTCACTCCCGTTCCCGACGTGTACAGCTCTGAAGTTGACCGTGCCTGTGCTTGTTGATTTATGCTAATTAGCTTAGCATGCTAATTAGCTAAAATGCTAACACGTTTCTATTGACTCTAATGGGTCTCCTGAGCTATCTGGTTAACTTTGAGCAACGTTAGCATTTTTTAGCGTAGCATGCTAATCTGGCTAAAATGCTGCTTCGGGCTTTTGAGAGTTAATTCTCACACCTTAACCTCTCTTCTGTGCCATGCAAACAGTGTGTCAACTAATGTGGCGCACTTAGCTAAGGCACTCGTCCCAACCCGAGAGGTCGTGGATCGAATCCGGGGTGGGTAACGTCGATCCGATGGAAGTTCCGTTTTGGCCGTTTTGCTTCGTCCCGCTCGTTGCTCTGGCTACAGCCCTTCAGGGCTTGGCCCCGGTATCGCTGCTTGCAGCTATTATTTATTATTATTATTCTTCTTCTTCTTCTTCTTCTTCTTCTCGTCTAATGGGAGTCTATGGCAGCCCTATGAAGGAAACATGGGAAAATGATGAAATTTGGCACACTTGTAGACTGGTCATTATAGTGATCTGACCAACTTTGGGGTCTCTAAGGCCAAACTCTATAGCGCCACCAGTCAGTCAAAAATTCAACATTCAAACGTTAATAACTCTTGAACCACTAATTCTATGAAAATAAAACTTAGTACATCTATTTTGTCTCTTCAGTGGAGATTCCATTCCATATCTTACATTAAGGACTCCTCCATTACAGTAGCGGCCATTTTGAAAGTACAGTATTCAGTCTAACACTACTCTCCTTCAAAATTAGTCCAATTCTTCTGAAATTTGGCTCAGATGTTCTTTGGACTGAGCCGCACAGAAATGACTCAACAGAATTTTTTGAACACTAGTGAAAAAAAAGTTATGATGCTGTGAACTTACTGAGGTTGACCTCAAATGGGTTGAGATGCTGTATCTCGGCCAAACATTGATCAATCGATACAAACTTGGTACACTTCATCTACACCAATGATCTGGGGGTCCATGCCAAATTTGGGAACAGCGCCACCTATGGGTGTTGAGATACCAAAAATGCACTTTTTGCTTATAACTTCTGAACAATTCATCAGAAAATTATG
Source organism: Carassius auratus (assembly GCF_003368295.1). NCBI lineage: Eukaryota > Metazoa > Chordata > Actinopteri > Cypriniformes > Cyprinidae > Carassius > Carassius auratus. The sequence goes on from NW_020529282.1 coordinate 2,583, forward strand.
ATCTTGATGTCTATGGTTTCTGTAGATCATTTCGAATCTGTGGATGTCAATTTTGTCAAGACCACCTGGACCACCCGTCCGCCATTTTGAAATTTGTCAGAAATTGCTCTAACTTTTGAACTACTGTACAAATCTTCACAAAAATCAATAGGCATCATCAACACCATGTGCTGGAAGTACCCCGGAAGTTGGAAGACAGCGCCACCTAGTGTTCAAGAGATATAACGATTCTTGCAAAACCCCTTATAACTACTGTAAATGTTGATCGATTTTTGTTATTTTTATGTCATTTTATTCCTTTGGTTATGCCATTCTGAGGATGTCTCAATTGTCATTTTCCAACATGGCGTCTGTCCGCCATATTGAATGGAATGAAATACAGTTTTTTCGCTACTCCTCCCTGAAATCTTGTTCAATTTTGTTAAAAGTTTTATCAGATGAACTTCAGAATGGGCCTGACAGAAATGACAGAACGGATTTTTGATATTCGTTCCCGTTCCAGAGATGTACAGCTCCGAAGTTGACCGTGCCTGTGCTTGTTGATTTATGCTAATTAGCTTAGCATGCTAATTAACTAAAATGCTAACACTTTTCTATTCACTCTAATGGGTCTCTTGAGCAATCTGGTTAACTTTGACAATGTTAGCATTTTTTAGCGTAGCATGCTAATCTGGCTAAAATGCTACTTTCGGGCTTGTGAGAGAGATCATTCTCACACCTTGACCTCTCTTCTGTGCCGTGTAAATTGTGTGTCAACTAATGTGGCGCACTTAGCTAAGGCGTTGGTTCTGAACCTGTGAGGTTGTGGGTTCGAAACCTGTATGGGAAAAATTTAAAATTGGGTATAAAGTTGTCATTTCAATTCCTTTATTACATGGTTAAGAGCTGTACTAAAGTTTCTTAAAATGGGATCAAAAATTAAGTGTGTTTTTGTAAACTTCATTCTGCGTTCGTTCTCATCAGACTTCTGATTTCACCTTATCGTAATTCTGAATCTATCTGTTCTGTAAAAAAGTGCTGAAAAAGTTGCTTGAAAAACCCTTAAAAGCCAAAGAGCAATAAGGGCTTGGCCCCAGAAGGCTGCTTGCAGCTTTAATTAGGGCCAAGCCCAGAGGGCTGTAGCCCCTATTGTATCTGTATGTTTTATTATTATTATTATTATTATTATTCTTCTTCTTCTTCTTCTTCTTCTTCTCGTCTAATGGGAGTCTATGGCAGCCCTATGAAGGAAACATGGGAAAATGATGAAATTTGGCACACTTGTATAACCGGTCATTATAAGTGATCTGACCAACTTTGGGGTCTCTAGGCCAAACTCTATAGCGCCACCAGCAGTCCAAAAATTCAACATTCAAACGTTAATAACTGTTGAACCACTAATTCTATTAAAATAAAACTTAGTACATCTATTTTGTCTCTTTATGGAGATTCCATTCCACACCTTACATTAAGACTCCGCCCATTACAGTAGCAGCCATTTTGAAAAGTACAGTAATCAGTCTAAACAATACTCCTCCTTCAAAATTGGTCCAATTCTTCTGAAATTTGGCACATAAAATCTTTGGACTGAGCTGCACAGAATTGACTTAACAGAATTTTTTGAACACTAATGAAAAAAAAGTTATGATGCTGTGAACTTACTGAGGTTGACCTCAAATCGGTTGAGATGCTGTATCTCAGCCAAACTTTGATCAATCGAAACCAAACTTGGTACACTTCATCTACACCATAATCTGGGGGTCCATGCCAAATTTGGGAACAGCGCCACCTATGGGTGTTGAGATACCAAAAATGCACTTTTTGGCTTATAACTTCTGAACAATTCATCAGAAAATTATGATCTTGATGTCTATGGTTTCTGTAGATCATTTCGAATCTGTGGAGGTCAATTTTGTCAAGACCACCTGGACCACCCGTCCGCCATTTTGAAATTTGTCAAAAATTGCTATAACTTTTGAACTACTGTACAAATCTTCACAACAATTGATAGGCATCATCAACACCATATGCTGGAGGTACCCCGGAAGTTGGAAGACAGCGCCACCTAGTGTTCAAGAGATATAACGATTCTTGCAAAACCCCTTATAACTACTGTAAATGTTGATAAATTTTTGTTATTTTTATGTCATTTTATTCCTTTGGTTATGCCGATTCTGAGGATGTCTCAATTGTCATTTTCCAACATGGCATCTGTCCGCCATATTGAAAGGAAATAAATACAGTTTTTTCGCAACTCCTCCCTGAAATCTTGTTCAATTTTGTTCAAAGTTTTATCAGATGAACTTCAGACCGGGCCTGACAGAAATGACTTAACAGATTTTTGATATTCACTCCCGTTCCAGAGATGTACGGCTCCAAAGTTGACCGTGCCTGTGCTTGTTGATTTATGCTAATTAGCTTAGCATGCTAATTAGCTAAAATGCTAAAACTTTTCTATTCACTCTAATGGGTTTCTTGAGCAATCTGGTTAACTTTGACAATGTTAGCATTTTTTAGCGTAGCATGCTAATCTGTCTAAAATGCTACTTCGGGCTTGTGAGAGAGATCATTCTCACACCTTAACTTCTCTTCTGTGCCGTGTAAATTGTGTGTCAACTAATGTGGCACACTTAGCTAAGGCGTTGGTTCTGAACCTGTGAGGTTGTGGGTTCGAAACCTGTATGGGAAAAGTTTAAAATTGGGTATAAAGTTGTCATTTTAAATCCTTTATTACATGGGTAAGAGCTGTACTAAAGTTTCTTAAAATGGGATCAAAAATAAGTGTGTTTTTGTAACTTCATTCTGTGTTCGTTCTCATCAGACCTTCTGATTTCACCTTATCTGTAATTCTGAATCTATCTGTTCTGGTAAAGTGCTGAAAAAGTTGCTTGAAAAACCCTTAAAAGCCAAAGAGCAATAAGGGCTTGGCCCCAGAAAGGCTGCTTGCAGCTTTAATAGCGATTGTTTTTGGTAGAATTTTCGAGCAAAAACAATCGATCACTATGCTAGCCCTATGAAGGGAACATGGGAAAATGATGAAATTTGGCACACTTCTAGAGATGGTCACCAATAGTGATCTGACCAACTTTGGGGTCTCTAAGACCAACTCTACAGCGCCACCACCAGTTCAAAAATTCAGTTTTTAAACTTTAATAACTCCTGAACCCTTTGGTTCTAGACAGATAAACTTAGTACACATGATTACTCTCTTCTTGGAGATTACATTCTATACCTTACATTAAGTTTCCACCCATTACAGTAATTGCTATTAAGCTAATTAAGTGTTTCCGTTTAAACGCTACTCCTCCTTCAAAAGTGGTTTGATTTTTCTGAAATTTGCCACAGACGATCTTCGGACCGAGCCGCACAGAAATGACTGAACAGATTTTTGATATTCGTCTTTGTTCAAAAGTTATTCAATTGTGAACATAACGAGGTCGACCCAAAATTGGTTAAGAGGCTGTATCTCGGCCAAACATTGATCAATCGAAACTAAACTTGATACACTTCACCAACACCATGATCTGAGGTTTCATGCCGAATTCGGGCACAGCGCCACCTATGGGTCATGAGATAGCATAAATGCACATTTTTCCTTATAACTTTTGAACACCTTCTTCTATCAAGATAAAACTTAGTACACCTGATTCCTCTCTTCACGCTGATCACATTGAATAGTTTACATTAAAATTCCTGCCATTACAGTGAAGGCCATTAAGAAAAGTACAGTATTCCGTTTTTTTCGCTACTCCTCCTTCAAATGTGGCCCAATTCTTCTCAAAATTTCCTCAGACGATCTTTGGACCGAGCCGCACGGAAATGACTGAACGGAATTTTCCGACCTACTGGTCAAAAAAAAGGTTATGATGCTCTGAAGTTAACAGTGTTGAATCGAAATTGTTCGAGAAGCTGTATCTCGGCCGTACTTTGATCAATCACCACAAAACTCGCTACAGTTCATCAACAGTATGAACTGAGAATATATCCCAAAGTTGGGAACAGCACCACCTATGGGTCGTGAGATACCAAAAACTCACATTTCTGCTTATAACTTTTGAACAATTAGTTGGAAAATCATGATCTTGTTGTCTGTCTATTCCTCGAAACATGCTGAATCCCTGGATGTAAATTTTGCCAGGATTAACTAAACTAAACTGCCTGACATTAAGAATTGTGTCCTAAGTTTCTATATCTTTTCAACCCATGGAAAGATTTCTACTATAATCGGTAGGGATTATTAAAACCATGTTCTGGACATATCTGAGAAGTCTGAATTACAATTTACTCAACTTTCCATATTATGCTGCTTAAATTGCTAAGCAACTTTCTTCAGTGACCTCATTCTCACACCTTAACCTCTCTTCTGTGCCATGCAAACTGTGTGTCAACTAATGTGGCGCACTTAGCTAAGGCACTGGTCCCCAACCCGAGAGGTCGTGGGATCGAATCCGGAGTGGGTAACGTCGATCCGATGTAAGTTCCGTTTTGGCCATTTTGCTTCGTCCCGCTCGTTGCTCTGGCTACAGCCCTTCAGGGCTTGGCCCCGGTATCGCTGCTTGCAGCTATATTTAGGGGCCAAGCCCAGAGGGCTGTAGCCCCTATTGTATCTGTACGTTTTATTAGGGGCCAAGCCCAGAGGGCTGTAGCCCCTATTGTATCTGTATGTTTTATTATTATTATTATTATTATTATTCTTCTTCTTCTTCTTCTTCTTCTTCTCGTCTAATGGGAGTCTATGGCAGCCCTATGAAGGAAACATGGGAAAATGATGAAATTTGGCACACTTGTATAACCGGTCATTATAAGTGATCTGACCAACTTTGGGGTCTCTAGGCCAAACTCTATAGCGCCACCAGCAGTCCAAAAATTCAACATTCAAACGTTAATAACTGTTGAACCACTAATTCTATTAAAATAAAACTTAGTACATCTATTTTGTCTCTTTATGGAGATTCCATTCCACACCTTACATTAAGACTCCGCCCATTACAGTAGCAGCCATTTTGAAAAGTACAGTAATCAGTCTAAACAATACTCCTCCTTCAAAATTGGTCCAATTCTTCTGAAATTTGGCACATAAAATCTTTGGACTGAGCTGCACAGAATTGACTTAACAGAATTTTTTGAACACTAATGAAAAAAAAGTTATGATGCTGTGAACTTACTGAGGTTGACCTCAAATCGGTTGAGATGCTGTATCTCAGCCAAACTTTGATCAATCGAAACCAAACTTGGTACACTTCATCTACACCATAATCTGGGGGTCCATGCCAAATTTGGGAACAGCGCCACCTATGGGTGTTGAGATACCAAAAATGCACTTTTTGGCTTATAACTTCTGAACAATTCATCAGAAAATTATGATCTTGATGTCTATGGTTTCTGTAGATCATTTCGAATCTGTGGAGGTCAATTTTGTCAAGACCACCTGGACCACCCGTCCGCCATTTTGAAATTTGTCAAAAATTGCTATAACTTTTGAACTACTGTACAAATCTTCACAACAATTGATAGGCATCATCAACACCATATGCTGGAGGTACCCCGGAAGTTGGAAGACAGCGCCACCTAGTGTTCAAGAGATATAACGATTCTTGCAAAACCCCTTATAACTACTGTAAATGTTGATAAATTTTTGTTATTTTTATGTCATTTTATTCCTTTGGTTATGCCGATTCTGAGGATGTCTCAATTGTCATTTTCCAACATGGCATCTGTCCGCCATATTGAAAGGAAATAAATACAGTTTTTTCGCAACTCCTCCCTGAAATCTTGTTCAATTTTGTTCAAAGTTTTATCAGATGAACTTCAGACCGGGCCTGACAGAAATGACTTAACAGATTTTTGATATTCACTCCCGTTCCAGAGATGTACGGCTCCAAAGTTGACCGTGCCTGTGCTTGTTGATTTATGCTAATTAGCTTAGCATGCTAATTAGCTAAAATGCTAAAACTTTTCTATTCACTCTAATGGGTTTCTTGAGCAATCTGGTTAACTTTGACAATGTTAGCATTTTTTAGCGTAGCATGCTAATCTGTCTAAAATGCTACTTCGGGCTTGTGAGAGAGATCATTCTCACACCTTAACTTCTCTTCTGTGCCGTGTAAATTGTGTGTCAACTAATGTGGCACACTTAGCTAAGGCGTTGGTTCTGAACCTGTGAGGTTGTGGGTTCGAAACCTGTATGGGAAAAGTTTAAAATTGGGTATAAAGTTGTCATTTTAAATCCTTTATTACATGGGTAAGAGCTGTACTAAAGTTTCTTAAAATGGGATCAAAAATAAGTGTGTTTTTGTAACTTCATTCTGTGTTCGTTCTCATCAGACCTTCTGATTTCACCTTATCTGTAATTCTGAATCTATCTGTTCTGGTAAAGTGCTGAAAAAGTTGCTTGAAAAACCCTTAAAAGCCAAAGAGCAATAAGGGCTTGGCCCCAGAAAGGCTGCTTGCAGCTTTAATTATTAGGGGCCAAGCCCAGAGGGCTGTAGCCCCTATTGTATCTGTATGTTTTATTATTATTATTATTATTCTTCTTCTTCTTCTTCTTGGCCAATGGGGGTCTATGGCAGCCCTATGAAGGAAACATGGGAAAATGATGAAATTTGGCACACTTGTAGAGATGACCATTATTAGTGATCTGACCAACTTTGGGGTCTCTAGGACCAACTCTACAGCGCCACCACCAGTTCAAAAATTCAACATTCAAACGTTAATAACTCTTGAACCACTAATTCTATGAAAATAAAACTTAGTACATCTGTTTTGTCTCTTCATGGAGATTCCATTCCATACCTTACATTAAGACTCCGCCCATTACAGTAGCAGCCATTTTGAAAAGTACAGTATTCAGTCTAAACACTACTCCTCCTTCAAAATTGGTCCAATTCTTCTGAAATTTGGCTCAGATGTTCTTTGGACTGAGCCGCACAGAAATGACTGAACAGAATTTTTGATTTTCGTCTTTGTTCAAAAAGTTATTCAATTGTGAACTTAATGAGGCTGACCTAAAATCGGTTGAGATGCTGTATCTCGGCCAAACTTTGATCAATCGAAACCAAACTTGGTACACTTCATCTACACCATGATCTGGGGGTCCATGCCAAATTTGGGAATAGCGCCACCTATGGGTGTTGAGATACCAAAAATGCACTTTTTTGCCTTATAACTTCTGAACAATTCATCAGAAAATTATTATCTTGATGTCTATGGATTCTTTAGATCATTCCGAATCTGTGGATGTCAATTTTGTCAAGACCACCAGGACCACCCGTCCGCCATTTTGAATTTGTCATAAATTGCTATATCTTTTGATCTACTGTACATATCTTCACAAAAATCGATAGGCATCATCAACACCATGTGCCGGAGGTACCCCGGAAGTTGGAAGACAGCGCCACCTAGTGTTCAAGAGATATAACGATTCTTGCAAAACCCCTTATAACTACTGTAAATTTTGATCGATTTTTGATATTTTTATGTCATTTGATTCCGTGGGTTATGCCGAATCAGATGATGTCTCATTTGCCATTTTCCAATATGGCGTCTGTCCGCCATATTGAATGGAATGAAATACAGTTTTTTCGCTACTCCTCCCTGAAATCTTGTTCAATTTTGTCCAAAATTTTATCAGATGAACTTCAGACCGGGCCTGACAGAAATGACTGAACAGATTTTTGATATTCACTCCCGTTCCCGACGTGTACAGCTCTGAAGTTGACCGTGCCTGTGCTTGTTGATTTATGCTAGTTAGCTTAGCATGCTAATTAGCTAAAATGCTAACACGTTTCTATTGACTCTAATGGGTCTCCTGAGCTATCTGGTTAACTTTGAGCAACGTTAGCATTTTTTAGCGTAGCATGCTAATCTGGCTAAAATGCTGCTTCGGGCTTTTGAGAGTTAATTCTCACACCTTAACCTCTCTTCTGTGCCATGCAAACTGTGTGTCAACTAATGTGGCGCACTTAGCTAAAGCACTCGTCCCGAACCCGAGAGGTCGTGGGATCGAATCCGGGGTGGGTAATGTCGATCCGATGGAAGTTCCGTTTTGGCCGTTTTGCTTCGTCCCGCTCGTTGCTCTGGCTACAGCCCTTCAGGGCTTGGCCCCGGTATCGCTGCTTGCAGCTATATTAGCGATTGTTTTTGGTAGAATTTTCGAGCAAAAACAATCGATCACTATGCCAGCCCTATGAAGGGAACATGGGAAAATGATGAAATTTGGCACACTTCTAGAGATGGTCACCAATAGTGATCTGACCAACTTTGGGGTCTCTAAGACCAACTCTACAGCGCCACCACCAGTTCAAAAATTCAGTTTTTAAACTTTAATAACTCCTGAACCCTTTGGTCTAGCCAGATACGACTTAGTACACATGATTACTCTCTTCATGGAGATTACACTCTATACCTTACATTAAGTCTCCACCCATTACAGTAATTGCTATTAAGCTAATTAAGTGTTTCCGTTTAAACGCTACTCCTCCTTCAAAAGTGGTTTGATTTTCTGAAATTTGCCACAGACGATCTTCGGACCGAGCCGCACAGAAATGACTGAACAGATTTTTGATATTCATCTTTGTTCAAAAGTTATTAAATTGTGAACATAACGAGGTCGACCCAAAATCGGTTCAGAGGCTGTATCTCGGCCAAACATTGATCAATCGAAACCAAACTTGATACACTTCATCAACACCATGATCTGAGGGTTCATGCCGAATTCGGGCACAGCGCCACCTATGGGTCATGAGATACCATAAATGCGCATTTTTCCTTATAACTTTTGAACACCTTCTTCTATCAAGATAAAACTTAGTACACCTGATTCCTCTCTTCACGCTGATCACATTGAATAGTTTACATTAAAATTCCTGCCATTACAGTGAACCCGGCCATTAAGAAAAGTACAGTATTCCGTTTTTTCGCTACTCCTCCTTCAAATGTGGCCCAATTCTTCTCAAAATTTCCTCAGACGATCTTTGGACCGAGCCGCACGGAAATGACTGAATAGAATTTTTCGACCTACTGGTCAAAAAAAGAGTTATGATGCTCTGAAGTTAACACTGTTGAATCGAAATTGTTCGAGAAGCTGTATCTCGGCCGTACTTTGATCAATCGCCACAAAACTTGCTACACTTCATCAACACTATGAACTGAGAATATATCCCAAAGTTGGAAACAGCGCCACCTATGGGTCGTGAGATACCAAAAATTCACATGTCTGCTTATAGCTTTTGAACAATTAGTTGCAAAAACATGATCTTGGTTTCTTTCTATTCCTCGGGTAATGCCGAATCTATGGATGTAAATTTTGCCAGGATTGACTAAACTACCTTAAAATGCTAGGCAACTTTCTTTAGTGAACTCATTCCTCACACCTTAACCTCTCTTCTGTGCCATGCAAACTGTGTGTCAACTAATGTGGCGCACTTAGCTAAGGCACCGGTCCCGAGCCCCAGAGGTCGTGGGATCGAATCCGGGGTGGGTAACGTCGATCCGATGGAAGTTCCGTTTTGGCCGCCGTTTTGCTTCGTCCCGCTCGTTGCTCTGGCTACAGCCCTTCAGGCTTGGCCCCGGTATCGCTGCTTGCAGCTATATTTATTATTATTATTCTTTCTTCTTCTTCTTCTTGGCCAATGGGGTCTATGGCAGCCCTATGAAGGGAACATGGGAAAATGATGAAAATTTGGCACACTTGTAGAGATGACCATTATTAGTGATCTGACCAACTTTGGGGTCTCTAGGACCAACTCTACAGCGCCACCACCAGTTCAAAAATTCAACATTCAAACATTAATAACTCTTGAACCACTAATTCTATGAAAATCAAAACTTAGTACATCTATTTTGTCTCTTCATGGAGATTCCATTCCACACCTTACATTAAGACTCCGCCCATTACAGTAGCGGCCATTTTGAAAAGTACAGTATTCAGTCTAAACACTACTCCTCCTTCAAAATTGGTCCAATTCTTCTGAAATTTGGCTCAGATGTTCTTTGGACTGAGCCGCACAGAAATGACTGAACAGAATTTTTTGAACACTAGTTAAAAAAAAGTTATGATGCTGTGAACTTACTGAGGTTGACCTAAATCGGTTGAGATGCTGTATCTCGGCCAAACTTTGATCAATCGATACCAAACTTGGTACACTTCATCTACACCATGATCTGGGGGTCCATGCCAAATTTGGGAACAGCGCCACCTATGGGTGTTGAGATACCAAAAATGCACTTTTTTGCTTATAACTTCTGAACAATTCATCAGAAAATTATTATCTTGATGTCTATGGATTCTTTAGATCATTCCGAATCTGTGGATGTCAATTTTGTCAAGACCACCAGGACCACCCGTCCGCCATTTTGAATTTTGTCATAAATTGCTATATCTTTTGATCTACTGTACATATCTTCACAAAAATCGATAGGCATCATCAACACCATGTGCCGGAGGTACCCCGGAAGTTGGAAGACAGCGCCACCTAGTGTTCAAGAGATATAACGATTCTTGCAAAACCCCTTATAACTACTGTAAATGTTGATCGATTTTTGTTATTTTTATGTCATTTATTCCTTGGGTTATGCCGAATCTGATGATGTCTCAATTTTCATTTTCCAATATGGCGTCTGTCCGCCATATTGAATGGAATGAAATACAGTTTTTTCGCTACTCCTCCCTGAAATCTTGTTCAATTTTGTCCAAAATTTTATCAGATGAACTTCAGACCGGGCCTGACAGAAATGACTGAACAGATTTTTGATATTCACTCCCGTTCCCGACGTGTACAGCTCCGAAGTTGACCGTGCCTGTGCTTGTTGATTTATGCTAATTAGCTTAGCATGCTAATTAGCTAAAATGCTAACACGTTTCTATTGACTCTAATGGGTCTCCTGAGCTATCTGGTTAACTTTGAGCAACGTTAGCATTTTTTAGCGTAGCATGCTAATCTGGCTAAAATTGCTGCTTCGGGCTTTGAGAGTTAATTCTCACACCTTAACCTCTCTTCTGTGCCATGAAAACAGTGTGTCAACTAATGTGGCGCACTTAGCTATGGCACTGGTCCCAAACCCGAGAGGTCGTGGGATCGAATCCGGGTGGGTAATGTCGATCCGATGGAAGTTCCGTTTTGGCCGTTTTGCTTCGTCCCGCTCGTTGCTCTGGCTACAGCCCTTCAGGGCTTGGCCCCGGGATTGCTGCTTGCAGCTATATTTAGGGGCCAAGCCCAGAGGGCTGTAGCCCCTATTGTATCTGTATGTTTATTATTATTATTATTATTATTATTCTTCTTCTTCTTCTTTCTTCTTCTCGTCTAATGGGAGGTCTATGGCAGCCCTATGAAGGAAACATGGGAAATGATGAAATTTGGCACACTTGTATAACCGGTCATTATAAGTGATCTGACCAACTTTGGGGTCTCTAGGCCAAACTCTATAGCGCCACCAGCAGTCCAAAAATTCAACATTCAAACGTTAATAACTGTTGAACCACTAATTCTATTAAAATAAAACTTAGTACATCTATTTGTCTCTTTATGGAGATTCCATTCCACACCTTACATTAAGACTCCGCCCATTACAGTAGCAGCCATTTTGAAAAGTACAGTAATCAGTCTAAACAATACTCCTCCTTCAAAATTGGTCCAATTCTTCTGAAATTTGGCACATAAAATCTTTGGACTGAGCTGCACAGAATTGACTTAACAGAATTTTTTGAACACTAATGAAAAAAAAGTTATGATGCTGTGAACTTACTGAGGTTGACCTCAAATCGGTTGAGATGCTGTATCTCAGCCAAACTTTGATCAATCGAAACCAAACTTGGTACACTTCATCTACACCATAATCTGGGGGTCCATGCCAAATTTGGGAACAGCGCCACCTATGGGTGTTGAGATACCAAAAATGCACTTTTTGGCTTATAACTTCTGAACAATTCATCAGAAAATTATGATCTTGATGTCTATGGTTTCTGTAGATCATTTCGAATCTGTGGAGGTCAATTTTGTCAAGACCACCTGGACCACCCGTCCGCCATTTTGAAATTTGTCAAAAATTGCTATAACTTTTGAACTACTGTACAAATCTTCACAACAATTGATAGGCATCATCAACACCATATGCTGGAGGTACCCCGGAAGTTGGAAGACAGCGCCACCTAGTGTTCAAGAGATATAACGATTCTTGCAAAACCCCTTATAACTACTGTAAATGTTGATAAATTTTTGTTATTTTTATGTCATTTTATTCCTTTGGTTATGCCGATTCTGAGGATGTCTCAATTGTCATTTTCCAACATGGCATCTGTCCGCCATATTGAAAGGAAATAAATACAGTTTTTTCGCAACTCCTCCCTGAAATCTTGTTCAATTTTGTTCAAAGTTTTATCAGATGAACTTCAGACCGGGCCTGACAGAAATGACTTAACAGATTTTTGATATTCACTCCCGTTCCAGAGATGTACGGCTCCAAAGTTGACCGTGCCTGTGCTTGTTGATTTATGCTAATTAGCTTAGCATGCTAATTAGCTAAAATGCTAAAACTTTTCTATTCACTCTAATGGGTTTCTTGAGCAATCTGGTTAACTTTGACAATGTTAGCATTTTTTAGCGTAGCATGCTAATCTGTCTAAAATGCTACTTCGGGCTTGTGAGAGAGATCATTCTCACACCTTAACTTCTCTTCTGTGCCGTGTAAATTGTGTGTCAACTAATGTGGCACACTTAGCTAAGGCGTTGGTTCTGAACCTGTGAGGTTGTGGGTTCGAAACCTGTATGGGAAAAGTTTAAAATTGGGTATAAAGTTGTCATTTTAAATCCTTTATTACATGGGTAAGAGCTGTACTAAAGTTTCTTAAAATGGGATCAAAAATAAGTGTGTTTTTGTAACTTCATTCTGTGTTCGTTCTCATCAGACCTTCTGATTTCACCTTATCTGTAATTCTGAATCTATCTGTTCTGGTAAAAGTGCTGAAAAAGTTGCTTGAAAAACCCTTAAAAGCCAAAGAGCAATAAGGGCTTGGCCCCCAGAAAGGCTGCTTGCAGCTTTAATAGCGATTGTTTTTGGTAGAATTTTCGAGCAAAAAACAATCGATCACTATGCTAGCCCTATGAAGGGAACATGGGAAAATGATGAAATTTGGCACACTTCTAGAGATGGTCACCAATAGTGATCTGACCAATTTTGGGGTCTCTAAGACCAACTCTACAGCGCCACCACCAGTTCAAAAATTCAGTTTTTAAACTTTAATAACTCCCGAACCCTTTGGTCTATACAGATACGACTTAGTACACATGATTACTCTCTTCGTGGAGATTACACTCTATACCTTACATTAAGTCTCCACCCATTACAGTAATTGCTATTAAGCTAATTAAGTGTTTCCGTTTAAACGCTACTCCTCCTTCAAAAGTGGTTTGATTTTTCTGAAATTTGCAACAGACGATCTTCGGACCGAGCCGCACAGAAATGACTGAACAGATTTTTGATATTCGTCTTTGTTCAAAAGTTATTAAATTGTGAACATAACGAGGTCGACCCAAAATCGGTTGAGATGCTGTATCTCGGCCAAACATTGATCAATCGAAAACTAAACTTGATACACTTCATCTACACCATGATCTGAGGGTTCATGCCGAATTCGGGCACAGCGCCATCTATGGGTCATGAGATAGCATAAATGCACATTTTTCCTTATAACTTTTGAACAACTTCTTCTATCAAGATAAAACTTAGTACACCTGATTCCTCTCTTCACCGCTGATCACATTGAATAGTTTACATTAAAATTCCTGCCATTACAGTAACCCGCATTATGAAAAGTACAGTATTCTGTTTATTCGCTACTCCTCCTTCAAATGTGGCCCAATTCTTCTCAAAATTTCCTCAGACGATCTTTGGACCGAGCCGCACAGAAATGACTGGACGGAATTTTTCGACCTACTGGTCAAAAAAAGAGTTATGATGCTCTGAAGTTAATAGTGTTGAATCGAAATTGAATGAGACGCTATATCTCGGCCGTAACTTTGATCAATCGCCACAAAACTCGCTACAGTTCATCAACACTATGAACTGAGAAAATATCCCAAGTTGGAAACAGCGCCACCTATGGGTCGTGAGATACCAAAAAAACTCACATTTCTGCTTATAACTTTTTGAACAATTAGTTGGAAAAT